>NW_028011239.1:0-836 GCF_054177405.1 Leptonychotes weddellii
GGTCTACATTTAAAAAGTGGCAAGTTTAAGAAACAAAATTACAGCTATAACAGCCTTTCATTTGCTTTATAGACCTGAATTACTAGCATTTCTAATACAATAGTTATTATAGGACCATGAGATCATGAAGTATTAAGCATTCACAAAGTGGGTCGATGGAAAGGTGCTAATTAATATAATCTTATAAAATTATTATTATTATTACTAACAACAATACTAATAATGAGTGATATGAAATACATTTAAAATATAGTTCTACCAACTGACTTATTTTCTATTATGATTCTCATAGCAATTTTAGGCTGCAAAAGTTTGATTTTGTTGTCTTTTTTATATGACAGATTTAGATTGGTAACAAAAATAATAAAAGCCTCCCTCCTTAATAGAATTTTAATTAATTATACATTTTATTAATCATATCAACAGCCTCTTGTTTCTCTTAATCAATTTCAAATCCTCTTTTTAAAAAGTTTCGAAAATATTTTTGGGAGCAGTCTATTCCCCTATTTCTTGTGAGGAGAACATTCAATGTGCAGAAATAAAATTACCCTTTCAAACATTGTAATCTACAACTTATGCAACTTTTCCTTGGCTACAGATCAAAATTTAAAAAAACACAACAATTTGGAGAAAAAGGAAAACACTGAGTCAGATAACTTTCATGAACAGTAATCACATAAAGACTAGAAATTTCACTCATTATATTTATAAATTTTTTTGTAAATGTAGCTTATAGTGCATGTAGAAATACAGCCAGTCTAAAGAAAAAACAAATATAAAGATAATTTTATTCCATTCCCTCCTTTTAATAGTTAAGGGAATAGAATGAATGACAC
>NW_028011240.1:0-836 GCF_054177405.1 Leptonychotes weddellii
GGGGCGCCTGGGTGGCTCAGTTGGTTAAGCGACTGCCTTCGGCTCAGGTCATGATCCTGGAGTCCCAGGATCAAGTCCCGCATCGGGCTCCCTGCTCAGCAGGGAGTCTGCTTCTCCCTCTGACCCTCCCCCCTCTCATGCTCTCTCTCTATCTCATTCTCTCTCTCAAATAAATAAATAAAATCTAAAAAAAAAAAAATAGTGAGGTTCTGGAATGTAGAGTTTCATGTACACTTTTATTAAAATAATATATCCTACTGAAATTCAGAGATTGCAACGTCAGCTCATAATTCCAATTGTGACTCTTACTTGAATGGATTTTTTTTTACCACTGCCTTCTGCCTCTCTCTCTCCTTTTCAGTAATGCACCAGCTATTTATTTGTTGAGGAGGTTAGTTCAGGTCTTCACATTCATGGTTCCTCTGGTTACCTTTTCCAGGAATACTATTAATTTTTCTTATCTTCAAACAACTGCAAACAAGGATATTTTGAGAGTCATCATTCTTCTGGATATTTCATTATCCAATTATCTAGCCTATATGTCTTGTTTCTAGAACACCTAAGGTTAAACTGGGGGATATAAATGCTGTTTTGAGTAGAACAACTTTTTAAGGTGCTCCCACTCAAAACTTTTGTATTTAGTAATTTGATAAAAATAATCGCATTGTTTTTGCTATATTATATTGACTCCCTATATTTGTCTAATTAGACAATTCAAACTATGAAAATCACTTGTATCAAAGACTCATGATACTAAAGCAATATATACAATGGAGACAAAACAGAACAATATTTTATTTTTCACATTTTAAGCACTTTAAAAAGTGGAAAATAAG
>NW_028011241.1:0-836 GCF_054177405.1 Leptonychotes weddellii
AGAGAGAGAGCACAAGCAGGGGGAGCAGCAGAGGGAGAGAGAGAAGCAGGCTCCTCACTGAGCAAGGAGCCCGATGTGGGACTCCATCCCAGGACCCTGGGATCATGACATGAGCCGAAGGCAGACGCTTAACGACTGAGCCACCTGAGCGTCCCAGAAATCTTATATTTCTAAGTTCAAATGTAGTAATAGTGCTAGGTTTTTAAAAAATAAGTCATGAGTGTCAGATCTGTTTTAAAGACCAAATTAAATGTTTCCATGTTCATTTTCACTTGTTAGGACACATGGTAGAGAGACCAGGAAGCTCACCGTTTTCCTTATTCTTATCTTTAAAATTTTTCTTAGTAATATCGTGGGTAGATGAAGGAAAAGAGGATGCGTAAGTGAATTCTGTAGTGGCAAGGTAGCTTTTTTTATGATGGAACGAGGTAGAGGTCCTCTTACAAAATCAGTTAATACTGTTTGTTTACAAACGGGCATTTGAGTAGACAGGGGTATTTGGATTTTTAGATTTTTGAAGAGAATTTCAGGCCTTTGCTGCAAACTGTGGACCAAGAGTGGTGATCAGGTAGCTTGGTAGTGCATAAACTCTTCTCTGATGACTGAGCAGCCGGAATGCGGAATGCGTGGGTATGGGTTAGGCTTCTCCCTCCCTCAGTCCCTGGGAGCAAGGGAAGTCTGTTACAAAGCCCAGTGAAAGAAAAGGGGACTGTTGGCAGGAGAAACAGGTCAGAGTAGCTTTCAGCCTCTCCCAGCCCCTCTTTGGCTTCTCCCGCATATGGGGCGAGTGGAGGCTTGCTGGGCCACATGAGGAATGACCTAATCTTTAATGGTCT
>NW_028011242.1:0-836 GCF_054177405.1 Leptonychotes weddellii
TCCTGCTGAAGCCCACAATCAGCCCTAAGTAATTGGTAACATGGTCCCGTACTGGTCCATCATCCATCTCCCCACAGATGAAAGGGCTCCATTCTTCAAGAGCCCCCTCCCGTCTCTCCCACTTTTTCAGTGGTTCTACTTAAGTCATATGTTTTTCTGGTGCATCGAGATGTACACCTTCATTGAGACCAGAGAGAACCCTAGAAAGAGAACATAAGCTACTTGAAGAAATAGGTACCCTGTGTTTCTGTTCCCACTCTGTAGCTCCTGGAAAAGGCAGCCTTTCCTTCATTTCTACAGATCATCTTAGATTGACAGATCCTTATCATCTGAAGAAGCTTCAGCACTCATTTAATCTGACTTCCTTCCTGAGCTAGGAATCCTTAAAAGCTGTATTTCCTAAGTGATGTGCCATGGAACTAGGTATTAACGAGAGCTCTGAAAGCAACAAGTCCCAAGGTCAAGAGAGCTTGGGAGAAGTGTACTAAATTCCCTGCTTAGATTGCAGTATAGCTAGTTATTTATAAACTGGTGGAATTCTATATTCTACTTGAAAATGTAACTGTGCAGGAATAAACTCTTTGTGAACACCTTTGGAAATGGAGAGCTCACCACCGAGGACCTAGAGGCTATGTATAAAATGCCTTTCATGATGCCTTGGTGAAGTGTGAAAGTCCCTTGGTTATTCACCATTTCCTTACTAAGCTAAAGAAAGGCTGTCATTAGGGTTCTATCAACGTTTCAGCTTGCTGGGACTCATTATTCTACTTGGTTGATTATTTAAATTTTTGGTTTTGTCGTCCTCTTCTATCCCTAGCTGCCTCTTCCACATGGGT
>NW_028011243.1:0-836 GCF_054177405.1 Leptonychotes weddellii
ATTCTGAGTGTAAGCTTTAAGAGACATTTGATGCTTCCATCTTGTTCTTCTGTCACCATAAGAAAAACTACCCTGGGGTAGCTGCTATCCCTTCAGGCATAATGAATTTATATAGAGCCAAACCTTTCTAGTCAAGCTCAACTGGACCCACACCCTGAAGCAGAGCTATTCAGCCCAGTTGAGGCTGGATGAGCTATTCCAGTTGACCACAGATAAATGAGAAATAAATGCTTACTTTGTATGCCAATGAAATTTTGTGGTTATGTCTGGCAATAACCGATAGAAGGTTACTATACTTATGACTAAGTCTTTTAACTATGTTTGAAAAGATAAGGGCCTGCAACTTTAGAAACCTGGTCCAGGGTGGCACTGGGCAACTCATAACTAACTGAAATACTGAAAAACTATCTTCTCTTTGTTCTTTCTTCAGATTGAAAATATTCTGCAGAAGCAAGAGTGGTATAGAATGTCTTGGATGACATCAAATGACACTGCATCTTTCAACAGTGAATGTACAGGCACAAATGCTTGAAATAATGTTACAAACTTGTCAAAGATTTTTTAGTGGTGGTAACTATATGGCAGCCATGTATGGCTATTTTATCAAAGCAAGCATGTAATATCTCCCTTTCATGTGAGTTGGGATTTCAATTCCCACACTTATGAGTGAAGAGAAATCGATCATTATTCATTGAGAATCAATTGTCTCAAGGTGGAACATCTAAAAGAACTAGAATGGACCAAGATTGGAACCTGGACACATCTGTCATCACTGAGTTCCAGAAGAAGCCACTCCAGTGGCAGAAAGAGCTCCTTCATAGATTATATAGAAAGTA
>NW_028011244.1:0-836 GCF_054177405.1 Leptonychotes weddellii
GGACTCCAGGATCATGAGGCAGTCGCTTAACCAACTGAGCCACCCAGGCACCCATCTCCATTAGGGTTTAATGTTTCTTCATAATCAAATTCAGGCTCTGTGGTACTGGAAGTTCTGTAAGCCAACTGTTTGTTGGCTTTCTGTGCTTTTTGCCTATCAAAGGGCTTTTGGTATTTTTCTTATTATCGCTCTGGTAGGAACTAATTCCAATGCAAATCCAGACTTAAGTCTTGAATATTCAAAGCTGAGAAAAGACTGCTAGACAATGCTTCTGGCTGACCCTCTTGTTATGGATTGCAGGGTGATAGAAAGTGGCCTTTACTGAAAGGTGTTGGATAAAGCATTGTACTAGTTGTGCTTTCGAAAACTTTGTAAAGTTCTCCTTTCTTGAGTCAGGCTTGACTGAGAGCTGACAGAAGAGATACAATGTTAAAGACTTTTTCAACAAACCTTTCTGCCTCTTCAAAGAGCTACCAAAAACTAAAGGGGGAGTGGTTTCTAGTAATTTTAACACTGTTACTAGGTGTTGGACTAATCAATGGTCTTCACATTTTAATTTAGACCTTTTTGAATTATTTATAAGAAACATTTTTTTCACACTCAGAAAATAAAAAGGATGAAGTTTTTTTCCATTAAAAAAAATCAAACTTATCCCTGACCAAAACTCTGTTTCTTACTCTAATTATTAATCTCTCCTTCCCTTTTTTTTAAAAGATTTTATTTATTCATTTATTTATTTGAGGGAGAGAGAGAGAGAGAGAGAAACAGCATGAGAGGGGATAGGGTCAGAGGGAGAAGCAGGCTCCCCGCCGAGCTGGAAGCCCGATGTGGGACTC
>NW_028011245.1:0-836 GCF_054177405.1 Leptonychotes weddellii
GACAGGGGAGGTCCCCGGTCGGACACTGCGGGTCAACATCTGTCGCCGCTGAGGTTATTTCCTGGAACGTGGCCCAAAGCAGGGAAGGGTCAGGGAGCTACTTCGGTGTATTTGGCAACACTCCCAGAGCCTTAGAAACGCTCCGATCCTGGAAGTGCTGACCCAGGCACAGTAGCAAATAAGCACTCAGAGTAACACGTGGTTGTGAGCCTGGTGTCTGCTTGAAGGGCTGTGACTCCATGAGCCCAAGGAAGGGCTGAGAATCCACAGGGAAGATCGGAATGCTGGTACAGGAGCCCCCAGAACCTCAGGAATGGGTGGGGGAAGAGCAGAAGCGATGGGTGAGCCCCTCGCTCTAATAACTTGGTTGCCCATGTTGCTGTCGCTCAAGAGTGGCTCATGGGGAGCTCAACTGACTGGGGCAGGGAGGAGGAGACGGTCCAGGCAGAACACGGCTCTCGGGAGAAATCAGCGGGAGGGGGTTCCTGGGAACAGTTGGGACTCACCCGCTGCTCCAGAGACCGAGAGAGGGGAATGTGAAATCAGAAAGAGAAAGGAAACATGTGTAGAAATCAGACTTGTGGTTTTCATATTGGAACGACAGCATAGGAAGAGTAACTGCGTCCGGGGGCTCTGAGCGGGCCGTGTTCGTCAACACCTTTCTTGCCTTGCCGTTCACAAGTGCTCTCTCCCGCAGGACCTGTTCTCGCCTCCCTTTGCCACAGCCTAGTGTGATAGCTTGGCTTTTGCTGGGAGACCACCTCTTGGGAACCCTGCCCAAGACACGTTGGTATCAGTCTTGTGGATGACCTGGGGTGCACGAAGTCTGGTGAGAC
>NW_028011246.1:0-836 GCF_054177405.1 Leptonychotes weddellii
TTCACCAGAAACTCCAATAGGTATTCACAAAGCATTTAATTTCTATAACGATAAAGGGAATTCCCTCTCCTTGCATCGCTTGTGCTTCCAAAATGGAAAATCTCTAGCATGATGACTTGGACATTATTTTTCTCCGTTCTGTCCCTCCATTCTGTCAATACATTACTTTATGGGGTTTATGCTGATTTTTAGTGCTACATGAACATTTTGGAAGATGTTTGATTCTTTTAAATTTTGCTTGTCTGATAATAATAAACATGACATTAACGTCCTTTAAATCTTCCTGTTTTCCTGAGCCTATAATGGCCCTCATCCAGGAAAGTCTAAACTGACACTCATTTCCATGTTTCAAGGTGAAAAGAACTCTCTATCGACTTAAACCACGGCAAGCACATGATGTGTGTAAGTGAAATCCATTAACACGTATAGACATTTGTTTTCTAAACTGTTTATGGGCAGAATTCATAAACACAAAGAGAGTTGAAGTCAGTGAAGGTTTTAGTTCAATGTTGAGCTCAAGTCTTTTTCTATTAGGATGTTGAAATACGATCGTCTGGCATCCTGTCAGCAAGCTTTTACAATCGCTAACTAGAGACAGGAACCAAATCTAAACATGATTAATAAAGGGTGTGAAGGAGGGGCGCCTGGGTGGCTCAGTCGTTAAGCGTCTGCCTTCGGCTCAGGTCATGATCCCAGGGTCCTGGGATCGAGCCCCGCATCAGGCTCCCTGCTCTGCAGGAAACCTGCTTCTCCCTCTTCTACTCCCCCTGCTTGTGTTCCCTCTCTCACTGTGTCTCTCTCTGTCAAATAAATAAATAAAATCTTTAAAAAAAAAA
>NW_028011247.1:0-835 GCF_054177405.1 Leptonychotes weddellii
AGTGTCCCCCTCCGACCCAGCCACAGGGGTCCTCTCTGTCCAGTCCTCCCTCCCCCCCAGTCTCAGGGGTCCTCTCTGTCCAGTGTCCCCCTCCGACCCAGCCAAGGGGTCCTCTCTGTCCAGTCCCCCGTCCCCCCCAGTCACAGGGGTCCTCTCCGTCCGGATCCGAACCCCGCCTCGTTGGTCCGCTCAGCCAGCTGCCCCCTCCGCACCCCCGGGTCGCCGTGGCGCCGCGGTGAAGCTGGGTCTCTCCGACGGCCCTGACTGGGACTGACAACAAGTTCGGTTAGGCCGGGCCCCTCGAGACCGCGGCGGCACCTCGGAAAACCTAACCCCCCGGGTCCGCGCGCAGACCACCTACCCGCACGCGCACCGCCCCCGCGCTGCCTGGAGCCCAGCCCCTCTGGCGTCACGCCCCTCCCAGCGCCGAGCGCGCTTCCCACGTCGGCGGACACGCGCACGCTTTCGTCGGCGCGCACGCAGCGTCCGGCACGCGTACACGCCTGGAAGGACCGCAGCGCGGGACGCTGTAGTCCGCAGAGGTGCGAGCGAAGGCCGGTGGGGGGCGGGGGGGCAAGGGGGCTGGGGAGGGAGGGAGGGGGCGGGAGCCGAAGGAGGCGGGAGGCGATCACCAGGGGTCTCCGCGCCGGGGCTGGGGTCTGCGGGCGTCCTCTCAGTCCCGTCCCCCTTCCTGGGGTAGCGCCCGGGGGTTGGGCTGGGGGGTGGTGGCGAGATCCCCGTGGCCCCGGCCCCGCCCCTCCGTGGGACCGAGGAGCGCGGGCGGGGTGACGCTCAGCCGCCCTTGCCCAGCAGTCCGCGGGAAGGAGCGGGTGCC
>NW_028011248.1:0-835 GCF_054177405.1 Leptonychotes weddellii
TTTTTTCCATTAATTTGAGTTAATCAGCCTTTCAGAGATTTAACAATCGAATCTCAGAAAAGATTAATGTGCAATCCAGGATTCCAACGTACTGATATGTAGTGAAAACTATATAACTATTTACCAAGCAGAACTGGATTATCATGCCATTTATACCCTCCTTCATAGGAGAGGCTACCAATGATTTAAGATGAGAAGACTGCATTGTGAGTCCTAGGTTGGAACAATGAGGTAGATGCACCTACCACTAGTTTCTTTTAGTCACAAAAGCTGCATCCTTGCAAATTTCATTATACAGCTATACCTATCAGGGGAACGAGCACATTCTGTTGACTGGTCCTTTTTGTGGCCAAAGAAACATCGAAAGTTTCTAAAGTCAGACGATCATCAAAACTGTAATGGGGACTGCATGGGAATCGAAAATTATTTTTTTTCTAGATTTCCTATAAATTAGTCCCATTGTATTACTATAGTTTTCATTGAGCAAGTAACGTGACGATATGTGAATGAGAATGCCAGCAGTTGTCCCCCTACGGTGTCATATAGAAATCTATTAAGGAAGCTATCAAATCTTGTAAAGTTTGTAAGAATATCCGTAGGTATTCTGTAGATTCCAATGGAAATGAATTAGGGTTGTGACATAAAATTATTAGCCACTTTAAGGTCTACCCTGTGAAACAAACACTTAGCTTTCAACCAACTCAGTCCATAGTCCTAACATCTCTAGAAGGATTTTATCTCATGAATCCCCAGGCCAGAGACTACCTGGGTTAAGATATTTGATGGACATAGTTTTGAGGTGAAGAGTCTGGATTGGGAAGAAGAGATAGCTCTA
>NW_028011249.1:0-11738 GCF_054177405.1 Leptonychotes weddellii
CCTCGGATTCACTTCTCCGCACGTCCTACCTTCCAGAAAGTGGTCGCTTTTCTGTTCAGAGAGTTGTTGCTATTCCTTTCTTCGATCTCCTGTTGAGTTTGTAGGTGTTCAGAATGGTTTGATCCCTATCCAGCTGAATTCCTGAGAGGAGACGAAATCCAGGTCTCCTACTCCTCCGCCATCTTGCTCCGCCCCCTCCGTAGTAGTCTTCTGATGATTCATCTCTACATTCTTTCACCCATTCTGTATGGTACGCCATGTCTGAGTATTTTTTCTGATGTTTGTTTCGTTTCCACTTGCCTTGCAACCCTTCTCCAAACATTGTGATATCTTATTGTCCTTTATTATATCTTTAAATCCCCATCGTTACTCTAATCCACTCTTTCCCAACATGGCATTATTACACACTGTTGTCAAACTCTGTCCTGTCTGCTGGAACTTCCTACAGTTCTTTTGTACTAAAACTCCTGATGATAGAGAAAAGAATGGTCTTGGAAGAATATATTAACCTTTGATATCCCAAATTTCTCTAGGGAGTCAAATATACCCTTCTCCCAAGTTTAACTCAAAGAAATAGCATTCATAGTTAATTTAATGATGCAAAAATTACAATAGCTTCTTCATTGTCATAACTCCACAGCCCTTCCTGTTGCCATGACAACCCACATTGCAAAGGAGTTACTTAGAGGCCAAGAGGGAAACTTCTGGCATTTTTCTTATTTTCTTATTCTTGTTTCATACTTTATAGACTGTAATTAGACCCCTCTTTGCCCCATAGCATACATCAAATTCTAAGTTATATAGATTTTGTTAGCCTGGTGATGGGTATTAAAGAGGGCACGTTCTGCATAGGGCACTGGGTGTTATACACAAACAATGAATCATGGAACACTACACACGTGTAATGTATGGTGATTAACATAATAATAAAAAAAAAGCTACTGAAAACACACATTCTTCAACTACTCCTATTCTGTCCTTTAAATTAGACTAAAAACCAGCCATAAAGGCAAATTCCTTTAGAGACAAATATTATACATTACAAAAGCTTCTAATCACAAAGATAATTGTGTAAACCAAGCTTTGGCCCCAGAATCTTCCTAGTTTGAACACAAAGATGAGAAGGTACAGTGGTTACCTTCCTTTAGCCTTTAAGCTGAGAACCTGGAATATTTCCCTCCAGTGTTGTTGAGCACTTACTTTTACACTGCCACTCACCATATCCATTATGCTTCAAGGCATATCACAAATATCACCTCTGCATCTCTGCCTTCCAGAGTAAGCACATAAGTCAAGACTCGGAAACCAGCTGGGCTGGCTTGGGAAATGTTGCCTACATGCCCCACTATGACTGAGCACAACACCATAGGTGTAGAATGAACTATAATCATGCTTCAAAGAGCTAGGGAAACAATACTTCATACCCAAAGGAAGATTTTGACCACAGAGATGAGTGGGGACCCAAAGCCAACTCATTGTAATAAGTGTCAGTAGGAAAGATGACATGGCCTCGGGAGAGTCCTCCATTTCTGGGGACAGAGCTTATAAGGGCTCTGAGCTGTTGTGGGTAACATCATCTAGATGTAATTTTCACTGATCCTTTGAACTAGTTCTAAAGTTTTTTTCTACTTTCAATTCTCATGTCACTTTACTGTTATCCCTCTGTTGCATTTGACATCTTCCACCTTGTATTATATGCATGAGTGTAGTGTCTTCTCATGCCTAATTTGTTACCACTTACCTGAGCACCGACACTAGACCACTTCATCTTTTGCCTCTATAAACAATGGTAGTGCCTTGTACTTGACAGGTGCTTATAGATTTTTTTTACTTGAATTAAGATGATGAAAGTCTAGTAACAGATATCACTAAGAATGCTTTCAAATAATCTTTTAGAAAAATTTCAGTGATCTTTTAAAAAATTTTTTATTGAAATTCCAGTTAACATACAGTGTAATATTAGTTTCAGGTGTACAATATAGTGATTCAGCACTTCTTGATGATCTTATTCTATTAGATGTTTGGAAAGAATGTTGGGGGAGCATCCATGCTAAGCCCCATATTTCAAGTTAGAAACCTGAGAATGATAATGCCTACCACAATTTTGATATTTTATAACATTGCATTTGCAAGCTCAACATTCAATGTTCCTTCACTTAGGGTCCACCACAATCATTGGCCATGGTGCTTGGGTGTTGGCAGTGAACTCTGGACTTAAGGCACTATTGCAAACATATTTCATCTCATATTGAGATAAACACAGCTGCTGTTAAGCATCAAAATTCAATGCATTAAAGAAACTAAAAAAAAAAAATATCTAACTGCCATACTGTTTTTTAACTTTTTTATCAACCAGAACATAATTTATGTAAAAAAGTAAATGTTTTCCAATCCACCTTCCCCATCCCTTCCCCTCACCCTGGTCCCATTCCTCATAGTTACCCATTGTTAACAGATGTCAACCAGAGCTGACTTCCCTTTGCTCTTAGATCCAGAAGTAGAGATTATTTTAGGATAATTCTATCTAACTTAACCTGTATATTAGTTAGCTATTGTTGCATATAAAAAATCACCCCAAAACATAGTGGCTTAAATGTTATTTCACAGTTTCTGTGTGTCAAGAATGTGGACATGGCTTAAAGACATTTTTCTTCTCAGTCTATAATTAGGCCACCATCAAGGTGTCAGCTGGAACTAGTCTTACTGAAAACCTGAGCAAGGATCCACTACCAAATTCGTTCACGTAGTTGTTGGCAGGATTCAGTTCTTCATAGGTTGTTGGGCTGAGGAATTCAGGTCCTTGTTGGCTTTTGCCAAGGCCACCATGTGGACCTCTTCATGAGGAAGCTCTTAATATAGCAGCTGGTTTCCTCAGAGAGAGAGAGAGAGAGCGAGAAAGAAAGGAAGAAAGAAAGAAAGAAGAAAGAAAGAAAGAGAGGAAGGAAGGAAGGAAGCAGGCAGCCACAGTCTTTTATAACACAATCTCAGAAATGACAACTCATCACTATGTTGTATTCTCTATGTTAGAAGGTCCAGTGCATACTTGGGGGAAAGGATTACACAAGGACACAAACACCAGGAGGCAGGAATCAACAAAGGTCATCTGAGAGGTTGCCTACCACAATCTACGCTTGGATCTCTAGGATTCATGAACCTCCTATGTGAAGAATGTAATCACCTGTTCTGAAAGTCCCCCAAAATCTCATTCCATGACAGCATCAGCTCAAAGCTTAGGATTTCATCATCTAAATTGTCTAAATTTGTCCCAGGTTTGGATGAGGCTCCTTGAACATTATTCCTCAAATACAGCTAGCTCTTCAGATACAGTTTTTCTTGAAAGTAGAGAGTCAATTATCTCCCTCACATACACCCCACATACAATAGTGGGAAAGGATAGGATAACTGCTATGGACATTCCTATTCAAAAAGTGGGCCATTAGGAGGCACAAAGAAGTCACTGGTCCATAAAAATTTGGAATACCTCTTCTACAAATAAGAAATCAGGGAGTCAGAGGTCAAGTCACTTGCTAAAGAGTAAATGATTAGTATATGTCAAAGTTCTTTTTTTATTAATTAATTTTTTAAATTATCTTATGTTAGTCACCATACAGTACATCATTAGTTTTTGCTGTAGTGTTCAATAATTCATTATTTGTGTATAACACCCAGTGCTCATCACAACACATGCCCTCCTTAAAACCCATCACCCAGCTACCCCCTACCACTACCCTCCTCCCCTCTGAAACCCTCAGTTTGTTTCCTGGGGGTCCATAGTCTCTCATGGTTTGTCTCCCTCTCTGATTCCTCCCTTCAGTTTTCCCTTCCTTCCCCTGTGGTCCTCCTCACTATTCCTTATGTTCCACATATGAGTGAAACCATATGATAATTGTCTTTCTCTGCTTGACTTATTTCACTCAGCATAATCCCCTCCAGTTCCATCCATGTCAATGCAAATGGTGGGTATTCATCATTTCTGACTGCTAAATAATATTCCATTATGTATATGTATCACATCTTCTTTACCCATTCATCTGTTGAAGGGCATCTCAGCTCCTTCCACAACTTGGCTATTGTGGACATTACTGCTATGAACATTGGTGTGCATGTGCCCCTTCCTTTCAGTACATCTGTATCTTTGGTGTAAATACCCATTAGTGCAATTGCTAGGTCATAGGATAGCTCTATTTTTAACTTTTTGAGGAACCTCCATACTGTTTTCCAAAGTGGCTATACCAGCTTGCATTCCCACCAACAGTGTAAGAGAGTACCCCTTTCTGATTCTCATCAACAACTGATTGTGTCAATTTGGATTATAACAACCCAAATTGACATGAGAATAATAGAATTTAACTAATATTAATTTAACACATTTAAAATTGTTTTAGGAGAATAATGTTAAAATATAAAGAGAAGGTATTAAGAGGAAAATGTTTTAGGGAGGGACATATAGAATTAGAAGTGAGGGCAGGATCTCAAACTTGGATGAAAAGTCACAGTTAGAGAATTAGATTAAAATATGTCAGCCTGGGGGCGCCTGGGTGGCTCAGTCATTAAGTGTCTGCCTTCAGCTCAGGTCACTGTCCCAGGGTCCTGGGATCGAGTCCCGCATTGGGCTCCCTGCTCTGCGGGAAGCCTGCTTCTCCCTCTCCCACTCCCCCTGCTTGTGTTCCCTCTCTTGCTGTGTCTGTCTCTGTCAAATAAATAAATAAAATCTTTTAAAAATAAATAAATAAAGTAAAATATGTCAGCTTGTATAGCTCCTCCTGGAAATCAGGTGGAGAGGTAAACCCAGAAGTTTCCATGTTAAGGAGGAATGAAAGGTTAGAAGGATACCCTTTATTTAATGTTAAACATAATTTATATAAAAAAGTAAATGTTTTCCAATCCAGGTTCTCCATCCCTTCCCCTCACCCTGGTCCCACTCCTCAGAGTTACCCGTTGTTAACAGATATCAGTAGATCCTTCCAGACATTTTCTAAAGACATGCTTGTCCTTTATCATATTTTATCTTTCTACAACTAGAATCATGCTGTTGACCATATCACAACTTATTTTTTCACTTACTAATATCACAGCCATCTTTCCAATTCAGTGTAGGCACATCTACCTCATTGTACAGAGGGTTGCATTTTAGAATACTCCATAATCTAACCAGTTTTCTGTTGATTTTGGCGGCATCCAGCTTTTTGC
The DNA here is from genome assembly GCF_054177405.1 of Leptonychotes weddellii. Classification (NCBI taxonomy): domain Eukaryota; kingdom Metazoa; phylum Chordata; class Mammalia; order Carnivora; family Phocidae; genus Leptonychotes; species Leptonychotes weddellii. Next base: position 5,191 of record NW_028011249.1, read on the forward strand.
TCTACAAATTATCCTCAATTGAATATCTTTATATATCACATTCATTACTGTTTTATTTGGTGGGAAAGAACAGCTCAGTCTGAAAATGTTAAAAAGATTAGCTTTGCTTAGATGTTTAATGTGCCAGAATAACAGTGAGGAGAGGGTCTCCAGAAGTGGATCAGGTAAAGAGAAGTCGTTGTGTAGCTTGATTTTCATGACAGCAATAACTAGTGGCCATTGAGTTATAGGTGTCTATGAAGTTCAGATTCCAAAGACTAAGGGAGAAAATGGAAATAAGCATCAAGATAACATGTGAAGGGAGCTAAACCAGGCAAAGAGTAGTGGTGTGTGCCTGAAAAGGAACCACCTGTGGGACCAAAGGTAGGAGGGAAAAGAACAGAGGAATAGGTTATTATATTATACTATCATCCAGAGGATAAATGGAGGAGAAAAGGAAAGAGAAACAGAATATGGATTTAACAAGGCCATGCTGGGCACAGACCCACAAGCTCCTGATGGAGAGTTTGCCCCTCCAATTTCAGGTTAACTTATAGTTTGTATTTCCTTTTTGCATTTCTGGATTCCCTTCTAAAATCTGGTAGATTCTGCAAGAAAAAAATCATTGACCCAGACTATTTTGTAGATACTATGGTGAAAAGCAAGCCAATGTGATAAATTCAAGGTAGTTTTATAATGTATAAATAATTTAAGTTATTCCTAGAATTACTGACATCGCCAAGATCAGATTTTTAATGTTCACTTAGGCTGTTTTTGTTCAATACAAATTGACTGGGTGCTCCTTAGTGATGGTCATTCTCCATCCAAAGATTAAGAGAGATTCAAATAGCTGGTGGATGATATGAAATAAAATCTTTCAAACTTATAAGTCATGGGGTAGTCCATCTATGGGCCACACTGGGACTGACCTCACAGGTAGATAATAGGCTTTCTCACTTTAGAAATATTGAAAAAAAAAATCACACTAAATCATCTGTTTTGGCCCTATGCATTAGCCTACATAGCACCCCAAAAATCTCTATTTCAAATTAGTTTATTTTTGGTAAAAAAAAAAAAAAAATCCAAATGCTACCTAAACATTCTGTTTAGGAAAGTGGTATCAGATCAAGGCATTATCAGCCATTAACAATTTAGCATGAAGCACAGGACAGGTCAGGTATATCTTGGTGGAAGAAAGAAAAGAGAATTGTTGTTGGTAGAATTGGGCTAAGGTTAAAGAAAAGTGGGGAGGGATGGCCCTGGTTGCAAATAATCCATGTTGTTCTCCTCCAAAGCCCATTCTTTCCCATCTATTATAATGTCAATATTCACATAAAGTGAGAATTCCCCTTCAGTGGCCTCAGAGGATTATTCCAGCTTGAAAAGTTATACCCATTCCCTTACTAATACTCATCAATGAAGGACAGATGGAAAGGACTCTGCATCACTCCTTAAAAGAAATTAGAAGTTTAATTTGTAAAACATGATCCTATTACCTTGAAGTGAGTCCACCTCCTCTGGGCTAAGCATTTACAATTACTCCAATATAATTATTAGTGCAAAACAATCTTTTAGTTCAAAGATACTCTTCAACTAGTGACAAAAGACATTTATTGTGCTGCATAGTAATTCAGGCAAACATTATTTCTAAGTCTTTTTAAAGTTAAAAAAAAGCATTCTAAGATCCATTTGAGAAGTGCCACTCATTATGAGCTGGAAGGTCATTATTCATAAGTAATGTCCTGGAGAGTTCTCAACTAGGTTGGAAGCAGCCACTTTTGTGCTGCTTCAAGTCTCAGATGGAAACAGGTGTGAATTTGGATGTTCTCCTTTGCAAAGGTTGAAGTTCATCCACTAATGACACTGAAATCTTTCAGTTGATAACACCCTGATGCTGACAGTTATACACTTCCTCTTCTATATGGTGGAAAAAAAACATATTTAACATAGTCGATTTTACTCCAAAAAACTCATTAATGTCTATTTTCTCTTCACTCTTTGGAAGAAAGTACAGAATGAGGAAAAGCACTTCTTAAACTTATTCATCAAAATATATATGTTGAACCCTCATTGGCACTAGACCCTGAGCCAGATTCTAGAATTACAGGGTGAATGAATGAACGAATGAATGAATGAATGAAAAAATATGATGTAGTTGGACTTCCTTAACTAAATGGACCTAAGCACCTGATTTCTTAAAGTAGATAATGTGTTCAGCTAAACAGATGTCTTCAAGATGTGAATATTAGCTGCTTAGGCACTATCAAGGCTGTCTCTGCACTTGGAGGAGTTTCCATGACTACAGAGCCTGAGGTTCTGTGCTTTTCAGTTTTGGATCTTCACTGCACCAGGTCATACAAAGGTAGACCTCTGACAGGATGATTTGTACAAACCAAACTCACAAGAAATCAACACATAAACAAATGATCATATCATTTATAATGAGAAGATGTTCATTCACAGCAATAGGATAGACCAGATAATTTAATGTCTCTGGTCAAGAACATTTAAAAATGCTGAGTATTGCATCAAACATACTTTTAAAGGATAGCTGAGTTCCCAAGAAATCCCCAAGACCGAAGTTTAAGAAGAAACTGCAATCCAGAACAGTAAAGACATGAATAGACACCAGTGATGTATTTATCTTACGGAAGGAGATGGTGCTTTGAGCTGCATCACATAGAAATTATACCTAGTGAGGCTGCTTTATATGCTGACACCTCCCCAACAAGTAAAGAAGAGGACGGAAAAACATTGATCCTCCCACATGTTTAGGGAAACAACAGAAAGCCTGTCTGATCACAGGTTTTGGGTGGTAAAACAAGGTATCACCTAAGAATTGGTAAGGAAATGTTGGCACTTCCAGTATATTTGTGCCTGTCTCCTTATGGTCTGGGAGTACACAGGCTAAGACACTGATAGAAATTTCTTCCTGGCTGATAATTCTACTGCAGCATTGTCATGCAAAACAGACTCTGAGATAGAAATATGCAAAAGGTTTATTAGAGAGGGCTCTTGAAATCTATACCTAGATTGAGGGGAAGAAGTCAAGACTCAGCAGAGAAAAAGGCAAATCTCAGCCAAGCCTGCATGGAGTTCTAAAGATTAGATGGCCCTTATTGGTTATTCTGAGTAGGGCAAGAAGTGGGCCTGTAATACTCTGAGATTACCAGATTCTGGATGCTCATGACCTTGGGTGGTAGGGCAATGTCACAAGGGAACTGACAGCTGAACACTATCTGCTGGTGGCACTGCCACTCTCAGGGACAATAAGCTCTTTATCCCTGAAGGGATATTAGGGTGGACATCACTGTACCACAGGCATCTGGCAGAAACACACACAAAGCATCTGTGAAGGGGAAAATCCTCCACCCAGCATTTCAATAGATTCTTCCCAGCAGCATGAATATATAAAATAATGATAGTTATAAGACCAGAAATTATTAACTTGGAGATACAAAAACCAGGTAGAGCTAAAATATCAGATGTGAAAAATATGGAAATTAAAGGGAGGTGATTGGAATTCCTGGGTTCCAAGGTCCTTGAATTGCTCTTATTAACTGGTTGATGTAAGAGTATAAAGCTAAGTATATCTATTCAAATCTAAAAGGAAACTTAAAAAATAGAATCTATAAGTATTTGGCAAAAATACATTTAAAAACAAAAACATAACCTAAAACAATCTACATATTTAATGCAATCCCTATCAAAATACCAATAGCATTTTTCACAGAACTAGAACAAACAATCCTAAAATTGTGTGTAGAACCACAAAAGACCCCAAATAGCCAAAGCCATGTTGAAAAAGAAAAGCAAAGCTGGAGACATCACAATTCCAGATTTCAAGTTATATTACAAAGCAGTAATAATTAAAACAGTATGGTACTGTCACAAAAATAGACACATAGATCAATGGAATAAAACAGAAAACCCAGAAATAAACACACGATTACATGACCAATTAATCTTCAACAAAGGAGTAATGAATATAAAATGGGAAAAATAGTCTCTTCCACAAATGGTGTTGGGAAAACTGGACAGCCACATGCAAAAGAATGAAACCACTTCCTTTCACCATACACAAAAATAAACTCAAAGTGGATTAAAGACCTAAATATGAGACCTGAAACCATAAAAATCCTTGAAGGAGAGTGTAGGCAGTAATCTCTCTGACATTGGCCATTAGCACCATAGCAACACTTTTCTAGCTATGTCTCCTGAGGCAAGGGAAACAAAAGCAAAAAGCAAAGTACTGGGACTACATCAAAATAAAGTTTCTGCACAGTGAAAGAAACAATCAACAAAACTGAAAAGCAACCTACTGAATTAAAGAAGATATTTGCAAATGACATATCTAATGAGGGATAATACCCAAAATACATAAGGAACTGATACAACTCAATATCCAAAAAACAAATAATCCAATAAAAAATTGGCAGAAGACTTGAACAGACTTTTCTCCAAAGAAGACATACAGATAGCCAACAGACATGAAAAGATGCTCAACATCACTCATCATCAGGGAAATGGAAATAAAAGCTACAGTTTCACCTCACACCTGTCAGAATGGCTAAAATCAACAACACAAGAAACAAGTGTTGGTGTGGATGTGGAGAGAAAAGAAATCTTTTGCATTGCTGGTGGGAATACAACTGGTGCAGCCACTGGGAAAACAGTATGGAGGTTCTTTAAAATGTTAAAAAACAGAGGGGCACCTGGGAAGCTCAATTGGTTGGGCTACCAACTTTTGGTTTCAGCTCAGGTCATCTCATGGGTCAAGGAATCAAGCCCCACATGGGGGGCTCTGTGCTTAGCAAGGCGTATGCTTGAAGATTCTCTCCCTCTGCCCCAGGCCCCTCCCACTCTCTCTCAAATTAATTAGTATCTTTTTAAAAAAATAGAACTACCACACAATCCAGTAATCATGATACTGGGTATTTACCCCAAAATACACAAGAGGCACCTGGGTGGCTCAGTTGGTTAAGCATCTGACTCTTGATTTCAGCTCAGAACATGATCATAGAGTCATCAGATTGAGCCCCACGTTGGGCTCCATGCTCAGATGGGAGTCTGCTTCTTTCTCTCTCTCCCTCTCTCCTTTTGCCCCTCCCCCTGCTTGCACACTCACTCACTCTAAAACAAATAAATAAACCTTTAATTTAAAAAAAAAACAAAACACTAATTCAAAGGGATACACTAGCCCCTATGTTAACTGTATAATTTATAGCAGCCAAATCACGGAAATAACCCAGGGGTCCACCAATAGATGAATGGATAAAGATGAGGTATATATAAACACACACACAATGGAATATTACTCAGCTATAGAAAAGAATAAAATCTTTCCATTTGCAATGACATGGATGGAGCTAGAGAGTATAATGCTAAGCAAAATAAGTCAGTCAGAGAAAGATAATATATATAGGCTACACCTTTCTTATTCATTCATCCATCAATGGACACTTAGGTTGCTTCCTTATCTTCGCTATTGTAAATAATGCTGCAATAAATATAGAGGTGCATGTATCTTTTTGAATTAGTGTTTTCATTTTCTTTGGATAAATACCCAGTAGGGAAATTATTGGGTCATATGGTAATTCTATTTTTAATTTTTTTAAGAACCTTCATCCTGTTTTCTACAGAGGCTGTACCAATTTACATTCCCACCAACACTACAACAGTTCTTTAGAACTAAACAGAAATAAAAGCATCAAGGATTTAAAGCAAATGACATGGAACTTAAAATAAGTAATAATAAAAAGAGAGTAAATGGGAAGATTAGATGGATGAAATGCATCAGATAGGTGGTATTATTGAAATAAAAAAATAAAGATGATAAAGATTTAAAAGTAAAGATAAGGGCGCCTGGGTGGCTCGGTTGGTTAAGCGACTGCCTTCGGCTCAGGTCATGATCCTGGAGTCCCAGGATCGAGTCCCGCATCGGGCTCCCTGCTCGGCGGGGAGTCTGCTTCTCCCTCTGACCCTCCCCCCTCTCATGTGCTTGCTCTCTCTCATTCTCTCTCTCTCAAATAAATAAATAAAATCTTTAAAAAAAAATAAAAATAAAAAAATAAAAGTAAAGATAAAACCAAAGTTGAGTATTTTAAAAAAAACTAATAGACAAATCTTAGCCATATACCCTTATAATAAAGAGAAAGGGCGCAGATGATTATTTGGATTAAAAACACATATACATAAAGATATATTTAAATAGTATTTAAATTATAAGGAAATATAAATTGGTAGAATAAATTTGAAACTTCAGTGGCCTGTTTCCTAGAAAAATATCTTAAATAATTACATAAGGTAGAATACTTTAATAAACCTACTAAATTAAATTAATTGAATCAATACTTAAAAATGAACTTCAACAAAAATACCAAAATTATGTTGCTAATAAATTATATTTAAGAAATAGATACTTCTGGGGGCGGAGCAAGATGGCAGAGGAGTAGGAGACCTGGATTTCGTCTCCTCTCAGGAATTCAGCTGGATAGGGATCAAACCATTCTGAACACCTACAAACTCAACAGGAGATCAAAGAAAGGAATAGCAACAACTCTCTGAAC
>NW_028011250.1:0-835 GCF_054177405.1 Leptonychotes weddellii
TGATTTTCCTGCCAAGCTTGTACTGTGACCCTGGATCTGTATACTACTCTTCTTATGAAACAGTCATCCCCAAGGGTCTGACAGTCAAGGGAAGGGAAGACCCAGGGGAAAAGGCATCCTATATGCTATTAATGCAGGGCCAGAAACAGGTGATTCACCTGAAGGCGAAGAGAGACTATTTTGTGAATAACTTCCCAGTCTTCAGCTACCACAATGGGGTCCTGGGGCAAGAAACGCCTTTCATCTCGTATGACTGTCACTATGAAGGCTACATAGAAGGAGTCCCAGGTTCTTTTGTTTCCCTCAACACCTGTTCAGGCCTCAGGGGCATCCTGATTAAGGAGGGGAAACCCTATGGCATCGAGCCCATGGACACTTCAAAACGGTTTGAACATGTGTTGTACACCATGGCACACCAAGCTCGAGTCTCCTGTAGTGTCACCTCCAAAGGCAGCCAAGTGGTGTCCACCAGCCGGCAACAAGGGAGCAGGAAGCCTCGCAGTCTACAGGCACTGTCGTCCTTTTGGTCACACACCAAGTACGTGGAGATGTTTGTCGTGGTCAACAACCAGCGGTTCCAAATGTGGGGCAGTAACGTCAATGAGACAGTCCAGAGAGTAATGGACATCACTGCTCTGGCCAACATCTTCAGTCGGGAAATAAACACCGAGGTGGTGCTGGCTGGAATGGAGATTTGGACCGAGGGGGACCTCATAGAAGTCCCAGCGGACTTGCGAGTTACACTCAGGAATTTCAACAGCTGGAGACAGGAGAAGCTCTTCCATCGTGTGAAGCACGATGTTGCCCACATGATCGTGGGACATCATCCTGAAGA
>NW_028011251.1:0-835 GCF_054177405.1 Leptonychotes weddellii
AAGACTAACAAAACTTTGGCAATGCATAAGTGTAACACAGTGACAAGAGAGAGCTTTTACAATTAAGTCTTCTAATACTGCCTTCACAGTGTGGAAATTGTGCTACATCCACCAAAAGAGGGCCCCGTCTACTCAAATATTTTAGTACTTCACCCCAGGAACAAACTCCTTTGCATTTGGATTCAGATTGCTCTTGACCACAAGATCTTCCAGAGAAGAGCCATCACTGATAACAAGGTCATTAAACTGGTCTTGGATTTGGTCCATAGTTTGTGGGAGATCTCGAGCTGGAATAAACCACTCATGTTCTTCTTCTTCCTCCAGCATTTCTTGGAAGCAGCGTTCAATAAATTCTTCTTCCCATAACTCCTCTTCTATTTGTCTGTTGAATTCCTCTTCATTTTCCATCCACATGTACTCTGCAAATGGATTGTCATCTTCATGAGAATGACCATTAATAATCACATCTTCATTGATGATGCTTGGGCTAGTACTGCTGCGACTTGGATCTTTCATGGTTGGCGTTAGTTGTCGTTTTTAACCCAGTGCACGGCAGCGGGGACGGCAGCCAACGAATCCGGTCGGCCTCCGCGGATCTCCACAGGCAGCGCCGCTTCCCCGCTCGACGCGCGCTTCCTTTCATGAGTATTTTATAGTTTTCTGAGTACAGATCCTTTGTCTCTTTGGTTAGATTTATTCCTAGGTATCTTATGGTTTTGGGTGCAATTGTAAATGGGATCGACTCCTTAATTTCTCTTTCTTCTGTCTTGTTGTTGGTGTATAGGAATGCCACTGACTTCTGTGCATTGATTTTATATCCTGCTACTTTACTGAA
>NW_028011252.1:0-835 GCF_054177405.1 Leptonychotes weddellii
ATCCTTTCATTTATCCTAGTATTTATCCATTTATTCTTTCTTTTCCCACAGTATATATTCATTAGCCCCAGGATTTACCTTTTTATTGTTAAGTTTTATAAATGTTCTCTATAATCTTAACCACATATTAATCACATGAAACATCCATATATGTGGACAAAGACAGAAAGTAAAATATGAAAAAAAGATATAATCTTAACCACATATTAATCAAATGAAACATCCAATATATGTGGACGAAGACAGAAAGTAATACCTGAAAAAAAAATGATAACAGCTGTTTTGGAAAGTTAGAACTATGGGTAACTTTTCCCCACAATTTCAGTTAATGTTTTTACATTGTGGTTTGTGTTTTGTTTTGGTTTGGTTTTATCTTGTTTTGTTGTGACTTAGGAAGAAAGAAATAAAGAAAGCAGGAAGATTGGAGAAATGGTCTGGCATATTTAAAATTCAGTTTATCTTAAAACAACGACCAAACTCATTATGAAAATTTAAGGCATGTATTAATTAAGCCAGAAGTGATCCTTGAGACTATCTACCCATGGCTCAAATATCAAGACAAATTTCTGCTAATGATATAAACATTTTAAGAAACACAGGATTATAATAATCCAGAATTTGGATTATTTCTGGTATTTCCTGCAAAAACATCCTAGACTATTAGACCTAAATCAGTAAACTTCTATTATAAAACTGACAAGAAAGATAATTCAAAGAGAATAACAAATTTGACATTAACTGAAATCTATTTTGGTGATTTTTAAAGTAGTGGGAGAAAAGCTTTCCTAAGAGACCAGAACTGTCAGCCAGGTGACCTCAGTCAAAAAGACCAAAA
>NW_028011253.1:0-835 GCF_054177405.1 Leptonychotes weddellii
ATTAACCAGGAGCTTAAGACAAAAGCTGATGCTATTATGACATACCAATAATTGATAATTATGCCTTTTCTGATTGAAGTTCTAAGTAGTTAAAAAGTACAAAGTAGACTTTGTAAGACTGTTCTGGTGAGATCATAATGTGTTTTTATTTTCTTCATGGGGATTCATTTACTCACATGTATATATGTTTATTGGTTAACAATTACAATGAACAAACTATGTGTCAGGTCCTGCCCTCATAGAAGCTTAAGATGGAGGAGGAAGATAGCTACTTATGAAGTTATGACCTGTAGTGATTGATGTGATTACAGATAGCAATGCTAGGAATGAGGGGAGAGTATAAATGGAGTTCCTAACCTAGTGTGGAGGATGAGGGTGGATTTCAGAAGTCATTTAGATAAATAGCCAAATGTTCTTAGAAAAGAACTGGTTCACCTTTAGGCATTGGCATTCTAGGCATTTATATCATGAGAAGACTAATTATGAAAACTGTCAATAGCTCTCCCTATTATTCTACTGAGGGCATTTTCCATGGACAACTTGGGTTATGAGTGAGTTTTTCTTGGCTTTCAGAAAGCCATCTGTGGTGCCATTTTTAGACAATGATCTGATGACCATAAGAAAGGAAGAACTGCTCTTAACTTCAGTGAGAATCAGACGGTCTGGTGAGAGGAGAGCTCTAAATCTGAAACTGTGTCATCTTCTCAGATTACTGCCTCAGTGACTGACTACCCAATTTAAAAAACCAAAAACAAACAAACAAAAAAACCCAAAAAACATTCAATTCAGAGACAATGCAAGGAACTCTGGACTTCTTTTTTTTTTATTTTTTTTT
>NW_028011254.1:0-835 GCF_054177405.1 Leptonychotes weddellii
TGTGAAGCAAAACCTAATAGAACTGCCAAGGAGAAATAGATAACTCCACTATCATAGTTGCAGACTTCAATATCACTGTATCAGAAATGGACAGAATGATCAGACAGAAATTCAGTAAGGATCCAGGTTAATGCACCAACATTATCAATCAACTGGATACAACTCACACCTATGCATTACATCGTCCAACAACAGCAGACTACATATTTTCTCAAGTTTACATAGAACATTCACCAAAATAGACAAAATTCTAGGCCATAAAACATACTTAGATGAATTTAAAAGAGTAAAAATCATAAAATATCTGCTCTCAGACCACAATGGAATTAAATTAGAAATCAGTAACAAAAACATAACTGGAAAAATCTCCAAATAGGTAGAGGTTAAATTACATACTTCTCAATAAATAGATCAAAGAAGAAATCTCAAGAAATTTTAAAATATTTTGAACTAAATGAAAATGAAAACACAATTTATCTAAATTTGTGGAATGCAGTAAAATCAGTGCTTAGATGGAAATTTATGGCATTGAATGCATATATTAGAAAAGAAGAAAGATCTAAAATTAATCATCTAGGGGCACCTGGGTGGCTCAGTCATTAAGCGTCTGCCTTCAGCTCAGGTCATGATCCCAGAGTCCTGGGATCAAGCCCTGCATCGGGCTCCCTGCTCCATGGGAAGCCTATTTCTCCCTCTTTCACTCCCCCTGCTTGTGTTCCCTCTCTTGCTGTGTCTCCCTCTGTCGAATAAATAAACAAAATCTTTAAAAAAATAAAATAAAATTAATCATCTAAATTCCCACATTAGGAAACTAGGGGAAAAAAGTAACTTATTT
>NW_028011255.1:0-835 GCF_054177405.1 Leptonychotes weddellii
AGCTGTTTGTGAATGAATGAATGATATTTAATTCCACCATGACTGTAAAAGAATTTAAGTCAATGACTCAGAATCAAAAGTTTAAACTATCTTAACATTATAATGGAGTCACATTATAAGCACATTTAATTTATTGGAATTAAACTATATGTCCCTATTTAATTGTAAGGGAGCTGGGGAGGAAGGAAAATCTTTTTCCCTCAACGTCTTTTTGCTCTTTCAACTAGACCTTGGCCACATGCAAGTGTGAAGCCATAGTCTATAAGCAAAAACAAACATGGGTGCCTGGCTGGCTCAATCAGAAGAGCATGGGACTCTTGATCTTGGGGTCATGAGTTCGAGCCCCATATTGGGTGTAGAGATTACTTAAAACACATACACACACATACACACACACAAGTTAGTTTTCTGGCTTCTGAGCTTTCACAGATGCAATTCTTGGTACCATGGTAACTTTAGGATTTTCAAGGGTAATTCTGTTTAGTTTTTCTCCTTATTGTTTGATTGACTTCAGAGCCTCTCACATACATTATTTCTTATGTAAGGATTGCTATAGCAATTTCATGAATTATCAGTGGATCCAAGATTGTTTTAAAATCAAATAAAAGCTCTCATGAAACATAATAAAATTTCCTGTTTACAGAAAAACTCCATCCTTACATCCTACATCCTGAATTAACCATAACTAACCACAGTAAAAGGTGCACTTCAGTAGCTCCAGAGTTAGGTGTCAGGTCTCCTGACTGTCCTAAGAGTTAGTGGCCAAGGGAGGAAATGGAAATGGGCCACAGGAGGTCCTGAAAAGGTTACTTTGCCTTGTGTTCTTTTTCCTTAG
>NW_028011256.1:0-835 GCF_054177405.1 Leptonychotes weddellii
TGCTCCTGCCCCCGCATCAGCTACGTCCAGCCCATCACCTGGCTCAGCTGGTTTCACCGCTTACATACCCCCGTCTCTCCCCATGTCCACGGCCCCCACCTGGACTGCCCACTCGGCCTTGCAGCAGGTGTCCTTCACCGGGCCGGCAGACCCAGCAGCCAGAGAGATCTTTCCAGAACCTTCCACCGGTCACATCACACCCTGCTCACAACACTTCGGAAGCTGCCTGTTGCAAATGGAAACAAAGACTCCTTTCTTTCCTATTACTTATTTTACCGACAGCCTCATGCATGTGATTATTTCATAAAGGGCTGACTCTCCAACCACACAGTGAGCTCCGTGAAAGCGGAAACCACGCCTGGCTTTGCACACCACTGTGAGCACACAGTTGGCATTCAAATTAATATTTGTTTAATTAGGTGGATAAGCAATTAAAATAATTAGTGTCTGGCTCTGGCCAGCGAATGGAGATTCACTGCGGCCGAGGACCTGGGCTGGCAGAGTCTCGGGGACACCCGGACAGATATGCCGGGCAGGCAGCTGGAGGCTGACGTTAGGGAAAGGCCCAGGCTCCTGTCCTATACGGAGCTGTATGCCCCAAGCCCACCCCTTCAGCATCCTCCCTCCGCCCATCAGAGAAGCCGGCGGGGGTCCACGTGCCCTCTGCCCCCCAGCGTGCTGTCGGTCACTTGCCTAAGACTGTCCCACACTGCCTGTTGTAGAGGCCGTTCTAGAGGCCGCTGGGCAACATGCAGCCAACCTGTTTTGCTCAGCATCCTTCTATCCCCCCAGCACGGAGCACAGCACCCTTTGTGTGGGGAGGCGGGGGTGCTCG
>NW_028011257.1:0-835 GCF_054177405.1 Leptonychotes weddellii
GCTCTTCAGAGAGGTAATGAAGTTGAAGTGAGGTCACTGAGGGGAAGGGAGGGCTCTAATCCAATATGACTGGTGTCCTTAGAAGAAGAGGAAATTTGGACATAGACACACACAAAGGAAAGACCTTATGAAGGCACAGGGAGGAGAAGATGGCCATTTCCAAGGCAAGGAGAGAAGTCTCAGAAAAAACCAACCCTACTGATTCCTTGATCTTGAAATTTTAGTCAGCAGATCTGCCAGAAAATAAATTTCTGTGTTGAAGCCACCTAGTCAGTGGTACTGTGTTATGGCAGCCCTAGCAGACTAACACAGCTGCTCTCCAAATAAATAAATAAATCTTAGGGGAAAAAAACGAGAAATCTGTCAATGAGAAAATGATAATAAGTAGCAGAATCGGGAACCAAATAGAGTTCTTGAGAAGAACAGGTAAACCCTTTCTATTCTTCCCAACTTTTACCCAGGACATTCTAGCTTGATAAATTCATCTGAATTCCTGTAATGTTTATTATTTCTACCATTAATTTGGAATGTTTCTGTAAACCTATTTATTTTTGTCTTATTTCCTCACTATATTTTAAGCTCATGATACAGAAAGACTGAATCTCTAAGTTGTTATATTCCTTATAGAATCTGGAGCAGTGCCTTAAAGAAGGGTTCAGTAAATATTATATTGAAAATATATAGCATTTGGGGTTAAAAACTTATATTGAGGGAATCAAAACCAGTGTTAAAAGTTATTCAGGGGGGGGGCGGAAAAGATGGCGGAGGACTAGGAGACCTGGATTTCGTCTCCTCTCAGGAATTCAGCTGGATAGGGATCAAACCATTCTGAACA
>NW_028011258.1:0-835 GCF_054177405.1 Leptonychotes weddellii
ACCCTTGCCCTTCCCCAGTGCACACCTGCCAGGAGATGAGGGGATCCAGCTTGAAGGAGGCAAGGCTGGCCAGGCCGAGGCCAAGACAGAGCCAGGGCTGGCCCAAAAGTGAGGCCACATAGAGGCTGACACAGTGGCCAAGCAGCAGCCCCAGGTACCAAGGGCCCATCGTGCCCAGCACAGCCAGGGCCCCATACACGGCATACATCCAGGAGCGGAGCTGTGGACAGGGAGAAGGAATGGTTTATCTATCCATACAAGTGGAGGTGGGACCCCAACCCTTGTTGCTCAAGGGGAGCCGGCAGGGGAGGCTGGGGTGGCTCAGGTCCAGCTCACCTGGGGGGCAACCATCGTGCAGAGTTTAGCAAACAGCACATGTCCAGAGAGGGCGAAGACGATGATGTTTCGGAAGGAGGTGAACCACATCACCCACTCGAAGTCAGCCACGTCCTGGGGCAGGCCCGGGCAGGTTAAGGAGGGGCAGGAGGCAGGATGGGCTGGCGCTTCGGCTGAGCACAGTCCCAGCACCTACCTCCCCAGCCCCCATATTCTTAGGTATTAGAGGACGGCCATGGCTGGAGGCCCTCACCTTCCCCTCTGGGGGAAGTACCAGCCAGGTAGGTAGAGAGAAACAAGAGGTACCATGCGTACTGCCCTGCCCCCCAGAACTCCCCCTCTGTTCAGCATATTGCCTGACATTCCACCATTAATGGCATTGTTCTTGGGAAGGATGGTGCTGGAGGCCCCTGCTGAAGCATGTCTCAATTTAGTTCCTAAATGAGCAGTGTCTGGGGGCAGGCTTGATGTGGGCCCAGGAGGACACAGTGGGGAAATG
>NW_028011259.1:0-835 GCF_054177405.1 Leptonychotes weddellii
CTCGGACTCCGTAGTCTTCAGTGACCACGTTTGTTATAATTCCCTCTGCTTATCCATTTATTAGGTGTCTTTTATATTTATCTTTACATTTAGAAAGTCACATCTCAATGTTGCTACTAGGTAGAAAATAATTTCCCTTTACTTTTCTTTTTAAGCCTGTATTTTCCAAGAAATCAAATGAGCTAACATGGGTCATCAGTCTCAATTTACTTTAAAAAACTTTAAACAGCAAGAAATGAAAAGTCATAGATATTGTTTTCACATTAATTTGCATGTAAATGATACTATCGGTTTATCGCTTATTGTTTAGGGGAATCTTCTAAAAATCAAAGGGGAGTTTAAATCAAGGCCAGCCAAGACGAAGCTACTAATAATGTTTTCTGGAGCCTTTTATCATTTGTATTCAAAGACATTATTTATTCCTCATGAAAGCTTGATGAGAGCTGCTGGTCTTTGCAGGTTTGTCTGCCTCTGTGGCTGATCCTTCCAGGACCTCTCTGTCCTCGCTCCGGGGAACTCCCTGTCCTTGCTCTGGGGCACCCCCTGTGCCCTCGCTCCCGGGGACCCCTCTGTCCTCGCTCCAGGGCACCCCCTGTGCCCTTGCTCCAGGGGACCCTCTGTGCCCTTGCTCTGGGATCCCCCTGCCCTGGCTCCGGGGACCCCCCTGTCCTGTGCCCTCGTTCCAGAGACCCCCCTGCCCTCACTCTGGGGACCCCCTGTGCCCTCGTTCCAGGGGACCCCTCTGCCCTCACTCTGGGGACCTCTTGTACCCTCGCTCTGGGGGACCCCCTGTGCCCTCACTCTGGGGAACCCACCCTGCCCTCACTCCAGGGAA
>NW_028011260.1:0-11738 GCF_054177405.1 Leptonychotes weddellii
ATATGTTAAGAAAAAAAAGAAGAAGAAGATAGCAGGAAAGGAAGAATGAAGGGGGGGAGTCGGAGCGGGAGATGAAACATGAGAGACGATGGACTCTGAAAAACAAACTGAGGGTTCTAGAAGGTAGGGGGGTGGGAGAATGGGTTAGCCTGGTGATGGGTATTAAAGAGGGCATGTTCTGCATGGAGCACTGGGTGTTATGCACAAACAATGAATCATGGAACACTACATCAAAAACTAATGATGTAATATATGGTGATTAACATAACAATAAAAAATTTTAAAAACTAATGATGTATGGTGATTAACATAACAATAAAAAATTAAAAAGAACACACAGGCATACCTCAGAAATACTGCAGGGCTGGTTCCAGACCATCACAATAAAGCAAATATCGCAATAAAGAGAAAAAAAAAAAAGAAAAGAAAGTATTGTCATATATTCTTGTAGAGGAGTAAACTCATATAGCCTGTGTGAAGAACAGCGTGGTACTGTATCTGAACTTCCAAGTTCACTGAAGTCAAAATGTGGAAACAACCTAAATGTCCAACAAGTGAATGGTTAGAGAGAATATGGCGTTTATGCAATGGAATATCATTAAGCGGTAAAAAAAAAAAAAAAGGAAATCCTGCCATTTGCAACAACATGGATGAACCTAGAAGATATTCTAAGGGAAATTGGCCAGACACAGAAAAACAAATACTACATGACCTCACTTATATGTGGAATCTAAAGTAGTCAAACTCATATAAGCAGAGATAGGATGGTGGCTGCCAGGGGGTGGAGAGAGGGTTAATGGGGTGATATTGGTCAAAGGGTACAAAGTTTCATATATGCAGGATGAATAAATTCTAGAGATCTAATGTATAGCATAGTAATTACTGTATTGTATATTTGAAATTTGCCAAGAGAGTCGATCTTAAGTATTCTCACCTGGCAGGGGAGGGGAGTGGTGCAGAATACAAGACTCCAAAATATACTATTTGGCATGTGGATTATTTTGAGCTAAAGGCAATGAGACCAAGCAGCCTCAAGAAAAACTTTTACCTCTCCCTTAACTACGTAAAAGAATTTAGATTGGGGGCCTGGCTCAGAAAGAGAGCTATTACCAGAGATAACTTTTTATCTGAAAGGCCTATCTATATGGCAGCATAAACATCAAACTATCAAACATTTGCTCTTCTTATCATCCTGTGAATGACCCTCTTTTCCTTTGAAGCTCCAGGCCCATCCAATTCCTTAGTTCAGGATGACGTATAAGCCTCAACTGCCTGACTTGCCCTTGAGTCTTATAATTTGGGGACTCCCCATACATGTGAAATTATATTTGTTTTTCTCCTGTTAATCCATCTTATGTCAATTTAGTTATTAGGCCAGCTAAAGAACCTAGAAGGGAAAAAGAGAAAAATTTTCTGCCCCTACACACCAAAAAAGAAGAAGACAGAGGAGGAGGAGAAAATGGTAATGATGTCAGGTGATGGGTATGTTAATTCGCTTGATTGTGGTGATCATTTCAACAACATATACATATATTAAAACATCAAGTTGTACACCTTAAATACATACAATTTTTATTTGTCCATTATACCTTAATAAAACTTTTCAGGGAAAAAAAGCACTCATCAGGAAAAAGGTCAGTAAGAATCTTTGCCATATCAATATTACTCCAGCATCATTATTAATTTTTCCATGTTCATTAGGTGGTCAGGTATTTTTAGGTTATCAGCATATCCCAGGTTTCCATACACCCCTTCTGTCTTGTAAGAGGGTTCCACAGTAGACACCTGCTGGTAATATCTGCGGCAGTCACGGTCTCCTGGCTGAAGCTGATTGGACTAGGAGATTATCACTTGACCTCCTTAGGCCGATCAGATTCTCTCTCATGGGACTCTGACTAGAAGTAAACACTGGCCCTGGACTGACTCTTAAATCAGAAAGATTGGACTTGTGTGTTATGGGAAGACTTTTTACCAGAGAAACTGAGAAAGCTGGCCTGCATCTGGGTCCAATCATGAAGAGACAAACTGCACAGTAATAAAATTAATTTTTTAATAAAAAGAGTCATTAACTGTAACAGAGAATTGGCATAATGAGAGGTTGGCTACAAAGAAGGATAATGAGAGGTTGGCTACGAAGAAGGATAATGAGGGGTTGGCTACTAAGAAGCTACTAAGAACCTCCAAAGAATACAGGACTAGCAGAAATAAGGAGCAGCCTCCACCCCTAGGGCTGAGATGTGCTGCCCAAGGAAGAGGCTAACCCCAGGACTAAGAGTCAGACCTTGTTGGCCTGGCATCACTGGACAGAAAATGAAAAGAAGTTACTGTGTTTCCACACCAGTGGAACTTGCTGGAAATCCAACTTCTGTTCTTGGGGAGTATCTCACAGGAGGTACAACATTATAAGACCAGCTGGACCCTGGGCAGGGGATGGGGATGTTGGAGAAGGTCATCAAGAGGATGCGACTGCTAGTTGACCCTCAAGCTGGGCCCAGGCAATGAGAGGCTCTTCCCCCACTCCCGTGTCCTTAAAATGTGCATTCCACCTGTCTTCCCCACCAGGAGCTTCAGGGAGCTCTTGACAGAGCAGTGGGTTGTTGAGACCATCTGGATAGTTTATGTGACTGAACCCAGTTAAGGCCTCTGTGTAAACTTTTTAAGATTTTGCTAGTGGATGTGGAGATCTACTTGTCTCACAGCCACCCGACAAGCCTCATAAGTAAGTTCCCTCGCTTATTAAATCTGCCACCTACCGAGCTGGAGTGGTCTACCTCTTTCCTTGGTCTCTCCTTGCCCTCCCTGTAGGGGGCCAGCTTCAGATCTCACCCAGGGAGGTCCTGAGGTTGCCAACTACAATTGGAGAGC
This sequence comes from Leptonychotes weddellii, assembly GCF_054177405.1. Taxonomy (NCBI): domain Eukaryota; kingdom Metazoa; phylum Chordata; class Mammalia; order Carnivora; family Phocidae; genus Leptonychotes; species Leptonychotes weddellii. The sequence goes on from NW_028011260.1 coordinate 2,866, forward strand.
CATCCCAGGTGACCAAAGAAATGGGCCTTAGGAAAGAGGCACCTTTGGGACCATCCCAGATGGGCATCACTTGTATGTGGGGAAGGGAAAATGTACGCCAGCTACTTGGTGACTGCCACAGGGGTACAGGGATGCCCAGAAAAGGCAGGCTGGTCTCATGCACTCATGAAGGAACTATGGAGAGTGTACTGCAGTGGAGAAGAGAAGTGTGTGGCTGTGCAGGGGGCTGCCCCCCACCGCAAGCCTGACTACAGGCTTGAGTTAGAAAGTGGGAAGAAGAGCCGAGGCTAGAGAAGGACTGCAAGTGTCCACTCTGCTCCCTGCAGGGCTTAGTTTCCTTTTCGCAAAGCTGCCTCGGACTAAGGTTTGAGGGCTTGTGACAAAGCCTGATTTGGACACTTAGGCCTGGGATCCCTGAGAAAGTAAGGAGAGCAAAGAGGACATTGTGGCGACGGACACTGAAGTGGAAGAAACACTCCGCGCTGACTGAGTCCTAAAACAGAGGAGACCAAAGCAGCGCAACATCAACCCCAGCCAGCAGGGCGGCCCCAGTTCAGCAAATGCTCGTGAGGAGCCTATCGATATAGCTACCAAGTTCCACAGACGTCAGGAGAAAGTAGCCAGGCATGGCTAGTGTGGCTATGGGATATGGGGCACGATGCATTTCTCTGGACAGGAGACAAAGAAAATGAGCAACATCACCATACACCCTGCCCTTCGGCAGCATCTGCATGGCACTCAGGGGCTTCAAGGTACTCACTCCTTCACAGATTGGATATTCCAGGCTTGGTCCAGTTAAGGGATCTCCCTGGCACATGGGACCCTGCACATCTCTATGGAGGTACAGATTCTTAGGAGTTGGAAATGAGACCAGCAATCTATGCCCCTGTCTTTGAAAGCCCTGAGTGGGCCACATTCACTGCAGAAATGGAAACCAAGGTACTCCATCTGTTCCCAGCACCTGCTATGGGACACTCATATCCATGCTGAACCCAGTCAAGGGACAAGACATTTACGATGTTGGGTGATCATTTGCTGGTCTGGGGGAAACTGGCAAATCCCAGAAACTGGGATGGGCTCTGGGAAAGAGCTGAGACAGAGCGGGAGCTCAGAATGCCAAAGTCTATCCCAATCAGCTGTGAAGAATGTGATAAAAGTAACCAGAAAAAATATGTTTGACCTCCTTGCTGCCAAGACCCCACCTAAAGAGATAGACCAGCAACCCAGTGCTATGTTGGTTGATCTATAGAAAACCTTAAAATCTGAACAACAGTTCAGGCCTGCCCTATCTGTCCCTACCATCCCTGATGCCCCTACCTGCTCCAGCAGAGGCCTCAGGGATACATTCCTATTTGGAGTGGGTGCCTCCCATGCCCCACTTACAAAATACAAGCCAAGACTGCCTCCAGGTGAGGGCCATTAGAGGCAACCAGAGGCCTCATGTTGGGCTCACTATTTACTAGTCCCCTAGAAATTAACAAAAGATGACAGCTCTGGTTGATACTGGAGCAAAGTGTACTCTCATTCACAGTAACTCTCAGAAGTTTCCTGGCCCCCTCAGTGCCATCAGTGGTTAGGGAGGGCAAAGAATTATGCTCAAAAAAGTCCCTTTGACACTGCAAATTAGGAGTTCTCCACAATGAGACCTGGTATCCCTTCAATACCAGAGAATATATTGGGCATATCCTACAAGGTCAAACTCTGCAAACCTCCATCAGTAAATTCCACCTCTGGGTTAGAGTAATCAAACCAGTGCTGAGGGGAAATGCCAACTGGGAACTAGTAAGTCTACCATCCCTGAGAAAAATGGTAATTGTCAAATAGTATAAATTGCCTGGGAACATAAGGAAATAGGAGAACTATCAAAGAACTGCACCAAATCGGTATTACATGCTTTGCCCATAGTGCTTTCAACAGCCCAGTATGGCCAGATGGCTCATGGCAGATGACCATGGACTCCCAAGAAACGAACAAGATAATGCCACCCATCCATGTGGCTGTGCCCAACATTGCCACCACATTAGATACTTTGGCCATGGTCCGAGGAGTGCACCATGCTGTACTGGATTTAGCAAATGCCTTTTTCAGTATATCCTTTGCTGCTGAGTCACAAGATCTATTTGCCTTCGTATGGGAGGGGCAAAAATGGACCTTCCCGAAGGCTACCTCACAGCCCTCCAATATGTCATGGGATGGTAACATGAGACCTGACCCTGTTCTCCTTCCCCACAACAGTACAATGGGCCTGTTACATCAATGATATAATGTTAACATGTGGAGACTCACCTCTGCTGCAGGACACCCTGAAGATTTTGCTGGAACATCTGCAAGGGAAAAGATTAATTCACCAAAAATTCAAGGCCTAGATACCACCATAAAATTTTTGGGAATTGTTTGGTCAGGTAATTGGGGGTTTGGTAGGACTTATTCCCCACCTGGCACAGTGCCTCCATCCTTTAAAAACAAAAAAAGAACAGGTGATCAGAGCTGCAAGCCACCGTTGAGAAGGCAACAATGCTAGTGAAATAGATTAAAGCTCTGGACATCTCCGAAGCAGGGCTACCATTCGAATTAGACGTGTCTGGGACTCTAGAATGTGCGGGTTGGGCATTATGCAGGAGACAACAGAAGGAGAAAATACCGCTAGGATTTGGGTCTTAGCTCTGAAAAGGGGCAAAACCCTGATACACCTCCATAGAGCAACAGCTCCTGGCAATGCGCACAGTGCTCAGGAAGAAAGAGCACATCATGGTAAGAGCTTCCCTTTCTGGCAAGGGACAGTTGAGAACATGCTCCATGGACCCACTTCTGCCATGACTCAAACTCCCACTTTAAGTGGCATGTCTACCTACAACAAAGGACTACTCTGCCCACCAGCCCACTGCCTCTAGAAATGTGGGTGCTACTAGGCCCTATAGAATATAGAGAGCTTCCAAATGCCCCCACCCCTATTCCTGTGGCAGCCCCTGCTGTCTCTATAAAGCGGGCATGAGGAAAACTGCTAATCTAGTCAGGGCAACCGTCCCACAAGGACCATGGCAGCTCTGCAGCCCAACACTGACATCATCCGGATGGAAACAGAAAGGAACCTGGCCGTTAACCCTTTGCACTAAAAGTTGAATGGTTCTAAAAGAACTAACCCTATGGCTTAGACAATGAAAAGCTGAGGTGCAGATGATCATAAATAAGCCCTTACGAGGTCAAGATATGTGAAAAAAAACATCTAGGTTTGCCTGCAAGAGGCTGAGGCAGTCCTCACTGTTTTCCACATCCCGGCTCATGAGGCGCTCACACTCCTTTGCAACCAGGGAACTGATGCCCTAACTTGGGTAAAAACTCCTCAGTAGATACGGCTGATTGGACACATAGAAAGAGAGGCTACCATAACTCCCAGATTAAATGGTGTATTACCACGGATGCCAGATTGCCCCTAAAATACAGTGGCTTGGTTAATGCAGTAATAAATCCTGTGTATTCTAAACCATCCTCAAGGCAACTGCCAACGAGTCCGGGACCATCCACTGGAGTTTCCAAATGGTGAAGGATTGGCAAATTGATTACATTTGCCCCCTCCCTCCACGTGAGGATTCTAAATATGCCTTTGTTCACATGGACACTATGTCTGGCCTCATCTGAGTTTCCACCAACAGGGGATTGTAGAAGCTGAGCACCGTGTACAGCTACTCTCATCAAATAGACAGGTACTCACATCAAATGTGATCAGGGATCACATTTCAAAGGCCATGATATGCAAGAGTGGACAAAAGACCATGGCATTAAACAGAAGAACATCTCCCCTATAATCTGCAAGCGGCAGGACTGATAGGAAAAAAATAAATATTAAAGCAGCAGATTAATTTACTAATAAGTAAAACCACCTGGCCAAGTGGACTAAACTATCCCAGGCTTTAATACATTTACATGATCAACCAGTAAGGCCTATTACCCAATATGCCAAACTAGGAACCCCTCTGCCAAGGCACTTAACACCGACCACAAAGGTATAAAAGTCGAGAAAGGGGCGCCTGGGTGGCTCAGTCGGTTAAGCATCTGCCTTCGGCTCAGGTCATGATCTCAGGGTCCTGGGATCGAGCCCCGCATCAGGCTCCCTACTCAGCGGGGAATCTGCTTCTCCCTCTACCCCTCTCCCCATGCTCATGATCTCTCTCTCACTCTCTCTCTCTCTCAAATAAATAAATAAAATCCATTAAAAAAAAAAAAAGCATCTGCCTTTAGCTCAGGTCATAATCTTGGGGTCCTGGATTGAGCCCATGAGCAGGGAGCCCGCTTCTCCCTCTGCCTCTGCCCCTCCCACCCCTGCTCATGTTCTCTCTGCACTCTCTCTCTCTTAAATAAATAAGATCTTTTTAAAAAACTAAAAAACTAAAAAACTAAAGTCGAGGGAGACAGCCATTGCCCTAAGTCTCACCATGGATCAACATGCTATCCTACTGAGAACATCAAGGCCCACCGTGCCTGGGAAAGGCATTTTGTACTGGAATTCTCAGTAAGACATCCCACCAGGATAGATGAATTACTTCCCCCCACTGGGGCGGGGGGAGAAACTACTCAGGGAACTACTCAGTCTCCAATGGGATCCCATTGTCCTGCTGCAAGCCAGACCTGCTGAAATGCACTACACCTGGAGTAGAACATGCCCCACTGAAAGAGGGGAGAGGTGAGGGTCCTGGGCTGGCATAGCCCACCCCCAGCCCATCTCCTTATTCCTGCCTCCATCCCTCCCCAGCCAACATGTACGGCACGCACAACCAGGTCAAGTTTCTAACGCGACAACCACAGTAACATCCAAGGATCAGGTCACAAGTGTAATTCAGAAGGGAAACACTTTCCCTCACAACTTCCTGTTAACTGTCTGCCTTTTCAGCCTTAGATTTCTGCGGCTCCTATGGTGTCCAGTCATGAGATGGACTCCTATTATAAATACCATTCTACAGTGGGCCCACTTGTATGCCCAACAAAAGAATTATTCCAACTCTTGGGTATATGACAGCTCATCAGGATTATCACCGCTCCAGGGAGTGAATTAAAAAGTCTGAAAACAGTACATGAAAAAAGAACAAGCTAGGAGTGGTACTCTTAATTCATCTGATATTACCAATACGACTCCCGAAACCCAGCCTATGGCACCGACTATCAGTAACACTGGACATTCTTTTTCTGGGAATCAAACTACACAGGCAGCCCATCAAACTGTTGATCAACAGGGCCCTAAAAAATGCCATTGGAGCCACAGGTGACTGGGCTCAGAGTTGGGATATATTCAAACGGCTCACCCTGGGTTATGGACATTTGAGCGCTGAATCATCTGGCACCCCTATGTGGGGAACAGAAAAATCACTCTAAACAGAACCAACCCAGCTGTACCAGAAATACGGGATGTAGGTGGTCATTCTGTCACACCAAAGGATGGCAACTAGTTTGACGCTGACTGGTCACACCACCCAGATATTTATTGGGAAGCCCCGAATGGAGCCCAGTTTTGGGTAGCACGGATCTTTGGCCACGGCTTCCACCTGGGTGGCTGGGCCACCGCACCCTGGCTTTTCCCTGGGCACAAGGGAGAATCGGCCCCATCGTGACCGCAGTTGCCAGCCTCCCTCTCCTCAAGGCCAGACGGGCATGTTCTGTTTTCCCCTGGTCATTTGGCTGCCATGTTTGTTGCTTCCAGTGGCCTGGAGGACATGGTAACCCACACAGAAGCCCTTAGTATATTCACCCAGCACCTTCCCTGACAGCCAGTGAGGGAAAAGCTTGCCCTTACTGAGCACTAAAATATCTCTCATGAGAAAAGCGGTCCCCCAACATGGGATCACTGCCTTGCAAGGAAGCACGTATACCATCCTCCGCACAGAATGCTGTGTTCATACCTGACAGATCCTCTAATGTACCCTCTCTAGTACAACTAAATAGCCTGAGTTATCCAACCCCCAATCTAGAGGACTTACTAAGTCAAGGACTCAGGTCATGGGGCTCTTAATTTCAAAACCCGTGACTTATTTTGGGAATCATTATGTTAATCTGTGTTTTCTCTTGCATGTGTCCAAACGGGTGCTGTGCCATCTGCCTCCAGTTCGGCCAGAGAGCCACCCAACGAGCCACTTCCCGGCTAATAAAACCCTTGGAGACTGCTCAGGGCACATTGCAAAAGAGGGCTGCAAATCATTACAAGAGGGAAAGCGTTGGAGGAGGTCACCCAGAGGATCTGACAGCCATCTGACCCGTGAGCTGGACCCAAGCATTGGAGGCTCCTCCCCGCCTCCCCTGTCCTTGATTTCAATGCCTGTGTGTGCATTCTGCCTGCCTTCCTGCCCTAAAAGCTGCCTCAGGGACACAGACTTGAGATAGTAATGCGCTGTTGAGACCATCTGGATATACACGACTGGGTATACCATCTGGTAAACAGGACTGAACCCAGTTAAGGCCTCTACATAAACTTTTAGGATTCTGACAGGTGGGTGTGAAGATCTGCTCACTTTGCAGCCGCCCAGGACAAGCCTCATAAGCAAGTTCCCTTGCTTATTAAAACTGCCACCTACCGATCTGGAGGCCCTGCCTCTTTCTTCAGTCTGTCCTTGCCCCCCATGTCCAGGGGCCAATTTCAGATCTCACCCAGGAAACTCCCAAGGTTATGAACCACCAGGGTGCAAGAAGAGGTTGTTGCCAGAAGCCATCAGCCACTGGGTGCTGCTGACCGCCCTGAAACCCCGGAGCGGGCGCTGGAGACTCTGCAGGCAGCGCAGGAATCAGAAACTCACGCATGCGCCTGAGCCTTGCGAGCCACACAAGCCCTGGAGAAGCAGAAGCAAAACTCTTTTCCTCCTGCAGTGTCTCTCTTGCTCCCTCTCCTGACAAAGCTTAATTAACATCACGGCCGCTGGCAAACGAAACATTTAAAGGACCCAGATCCATTTCACAGTCTGGGCAGTGAATCAGAGACCAGCTCAGCTGGTCTTCAGAGACGGAGTAAAGCCAAACAAAAAACCATCACGAATCCGTCAGGAAAAGACCTACACCCTAGAATGAAACAAAACACAGGGCTGCACGGAGAAAAGCAGAAAGCAGAGGGCGAGAGACAGTGAGAGGTCTGATGACCTTTGCTGTCCTTCCAGTTGCCCGGCTGCATCCCCGTCCTTTGATTCTAGGAGAATCCTCTGTCTCTTTTTCATAAATGCCTCCCTTTTTTGTCAGCTTAAACTAGGTTGAGCATTCTAGTCAATCCAGGCCAGCAATAATAAGTCACCGAATTAAAATCTCAGTTAATCATTTTATCATTGCCAGGTCCTCATAATAGGTTACAGTTGCTTGCACCTGCGGTGATCTTACCCCGTCCAGTTTTCGGAAGCACTCTTCCTTAGGAGCAAATACTATAATTAAACAAGGTAAAATCCTTTTCCATTAAAGTCACTACTGCACTCTAAGTGGTGTCACTAGATTTCATCCGGGCCCTGTTGTCCATTTTCCCGGAATGTTTCCTCAGATTCCTTATTAGTGTTAAGTTCTTATAAAACCTACCAACTGATATTTTAGAGCAAGGCTATAAGACTTCCTTGTCATATTTATTTTTTTATATTTAATTTTTTTAACATACTGTCCTGCAGTAGATTAGTAAAATCCATCTGATCTAATAATTCAGGCAGGTTTTCTACCATCTTTCTCATAAAGCATCTGCACATCTCCGTGACACAGTCTCACTTCTGTCTAATCATTCATCCTCACGATGCTTTGATGGGAAGCTGTTTATGTTGCAGCTTGTTTTATCGGTTCTCAGATGTGGGCTGCTTGGTGTTACTATCCCACTTGATGGAGTCAAGTCATCAGCCACAGTCTTCACCTACCGTAGTTACTAGACTATTTGGCCTTTAACATCGTCAGGGTTAGGGAACATCCCACCCATGGGGGTTGCTTCCAGCAGCTCCGCTTTGTCCCCAGGTCGCCGGGAGTTTTCTATACTTTCATGTCACATCTTTTGTCTGATCATTTGTTTGGGTTTGGAGGAAGATGCTCTAATTTTCAATTTTCTCAGCATCTGATTTTTCTTTTCACCAAATTCCTTCTGTCTCATGCATGATGCTCATCTTTTCTCCCAGTGTTTCTCATTATAGGACACCCTTCTCGTTCACAGGGTCATAATCCATTTTCATCTTAAAGTACTCCTTACAAGCTTCATGGTGTCTGTGTACTCTATTCTGTTCCGGCTGGTGTTTCCCTTTCATTGTCCCGCAAGATCCTGTGTCTTGTTGGGACAGACATTTCTTCCACATTTGTGATAATGACAATTATGACAATCCCCTTAGTTGCAGGGTGAGCATCACGCAACCCCCCCAACGCCCTCGCTGCTCCCCACCCCTTTCTCACTGGGCCTGAGACCACCATAATAGGAGAGAGACGTACACAGACACTGTAGACTGGATCAGTGGTTCCCAAAGCGAAAGACTGCATCAGAATCCTCCTGTGCTTGTTAAAAAGGCAGACTCCTGGGTCCCACCCAGCATTGAATTCTAATCTCTGGAATGGTGCCTACAAAGTGCATTTTAACATCTCTCCAGGTGATTTTTATGCACCCTAAAGTTGAACTGCTAGGGAAGAAGGCCTCCCCAGATAGGATCCGTATCCTGTTCTGAGAGTGGAAGGGGCTGGCCTGAAGTTAGGGACAACCTTCCACAAAGTTTCTCGAGACCCTGATGCTTCCAGCAGGTGTTACCTCTGCCTGCAAAAATAAAGATCAAAAGTCCCCTTCCAAGCATCTCTGCCTTTACGTGTCATAACCATGTTTCAGAGTTCATCTCTGGAACTTAACCCTGGTTCCCATAAACAGTGCCCACTGTTGGGAAGCAAGAATTCCTGTCCCCAAC
>NW_028011261.1:0-835 GCF_054177405.1 Leptonychotes weddellii
CCACACAGCCTTGCAGATTTCAGGCCATTGTCTCTTTACTGATACACATCTCCAAATTGCTTGCAGACATTTTTGAGAGGAAATTTTATATTTCTTGTGAGAGATTTCTTTGTCAAACCTCTAGAAACAAACCTGGTATTTTCCTGCCATATAAGCCTCTGACATTAGGATAGAAATAATAACGTTTCTTTTTTTTTTTTCCTCATGGTAAAAGGGAAGGTCTAAAAATTGGCAGTCTTATCCCTTGACACTGTGAAATGTGAAATGAAATGAGGTCGCTTATGTCCAGGGGTTTTTTAATGGAGCCAGGAGACCATTAAGGAGATGGGCTTTCTGTGCACCCTCCTCAGTGAAACCATCAACTTTTGAACTGGGTCAAACCACAAATATTCCAAGGACTCAGCCCAAATACCTGCAACTTGCTACAGTAGGACACTGCGGCTTAGTGTTAGCCTTAGCAACCAATTATATTCAGTTAAGATTAGTTTCCTGCCACCAACACCAATCAGAAGTCTTTGTAAACAACATATGCAAGCATTCACTTTTGTCTTTAAAATCCCTTGAGTTTTGTTCCTGAGGGGACACAATTTGGGGGCTACCAAAAGCTGTGCTTCCTGAATTGCAATTCTGAGACCCTCAATAAATGCTTTTATTTTAGCTTTGCCTCTTTCCTTGATCAACACCAAATTTTCTAGTGTCAAAGACTTTCTACATCTTTGAAAGATGCTTATATTCAGAGAGCGGATTTATTTTTAAATCCCATGATAAGTGTAGTCACTATCTGTCACCATATATTATTTTTTTAAAGATTTATTTATTTGAGAGAGAGAGAGAG
>NW_028011262.1:0-835 GCF_054177405.1 Leptonychotes weddellii
CTCCTCTTGTCTTGGATTCTTTTGGGGGTCTACAGTTAAGAGGACAGATGAGAGATTTTGTTACATATCTGCATACATTCTAAGTTCACAGCCCTGTGTATATGTATAATATATAGTTGTTCTTATATTGTGTACATAATTTTTGATTATAAAAGTAATACATGGTATTTATACATGTATAGGAAGATATGTACAATGATATTTATTGCAACAATATTTGTAACAGAAAAAAGAAATGATCCAATTTACTCCAGTAGAGGATTAATTAAGTTATGGTACTATCATACAATGGAATCTAATTGAGCTATTGAAAATTAAATTGTAGAAAATGTGTAATCTCTTATAAAAATGTATATATGTACACGTGAAGGGACAAAACACAAGCTGCAAAATGGCAGGTTTAATCTGATCTCATTTTTAAAAAGTATTTTTATTTACACATACACTTTTTATTTATATAAATAAATCTGGAGCTATATGCAGCAGACTCATAAATGTTTATCTCTGCCAGGATTATGGAGACTTTCTCATCTGTAAATATTTGAATTTTTGATAAGCAGCGTTGCCTTGGTAATAAGAAGAAAATATACATAAGTAAATATATAGATATAGTCGTACAGACAGTTCGGAATAAGACCCACAAAGAAGGAAACAAAAGTCACTCCCAAAGTTACTAGAATGCACCCTGTAGGCTCCATGTCAGTGTTTATTCTGTGCACAGAAAGGTAGGACCGCATAGTGGTAAAGAGACAGACTTAACATCATGTCTGTCCTTAGAGCTGGGTGATTGTCCACAAGTTCCTTAATGTCTCTAAACCTCAGTCTTCTCATCTGT
>NW_028011263.1:0-835 GCF_054177405.1 Leptonychotes weddellii
CTCCTCTTGTCTTGGATTCTTTTGGGGGTCTACAGTTAAGAGGACAGATGAGAGATTTTGTTACATATCTGCATACATTCTAAGTTCACAGCCCTGTGTATATGTATAATATATAGTTGTTCTTATATTGTGTACATAATTTTTGATTATAAAAGTAATACATGGTATTTATACATGTATAGGAAGATATGTCCAATGATATTTATTGCAACAATATTTGTAACAGAAAAAAGAAATGATCCAATTTACTCCAGTAGAGGATTAATTAAGTTATGGTACTATCATACAATGGAATCTAATTGAGCTATTGAAAATTAAATTGTAGAAAATGTGTAATCTCTTATAAAAATGTATATATGTACACGTGAAGGGACAAAACACAAGCTGCAAAATGGCAGGTTTAATCTGATCTCATTTTTAAAAAGTATTTTTATTTACACATACACTTTTTATTTACATAAATAAATCTGGAGCTATATGCAGCAGACTCATAAATGTTTATCTCTGCCAGGATTATGGAGACTTTCTCATCTGTAAATATTTGAATTTTTGATAAGCAGCGTTGCCTTGGTAATAAGAAGAAAATATACATAAGTAAATATATAGATATAGTCGTACAGACAGTTCGGAATAAGACCCACAAAGAAGGAAACAAAAGTCACTCCCAAAGTTACTAGAATGCACCCTGTAGGCTCCCTGTCAGTGTTTATTCTGTGCACAGAAAGGTAGGACCGCATAGTGGTAAAGAGACAGACTTAACATCATGTCTGTCCTTAGAGCTGGGTGATTGTCCACAAGTTCCTTAATGTCTCTAAACCTCAGTCTTCTCATCTGT
>NW_028011264.1:0-835 GCF_054177405.1 Leptonychotes weddellii
ACCAGGCCAGAGTGTGCTGTCTCTTGTCTAGTAGCCCCCTCAGCAGGTTTGGGACCACTGACCCCACTCTTAGACTTCCCTACGATCTTTGGAATGGGGTTTTGTATTTGTTTTTTACATTTGCCGGCTTAATATTAATATCCACTATCTAACTGGAAGCTACTGCCAAAAAGAGACTGCCTTTTTTTTCCCCCAACCGCAAGACACGGTTGGATTCAAATGTCACTTAAATGACACAGAAAGATGCCTTCTGTGTTGAGTGCCATCTTTTGACAACTTTAGCATTGATTCTTTTATAACAGTTAATTAGTGAGTGGCACCAGATCCTCTTAGTGAGGGAGACGAACACCATGAGTCCTTAGGGAATTGCTCCTTCCTGTGTCCTATAGGCTTTAAAGCATTTCTTAGTTGGAAGCATTACACATTCACTTTGTTCTGCTTGGAATCTGGTCTCACTGGGAACCAGAATGTTCCCACTTCCTCACGAGTAACCTAGCTTCCATTTGCAGCTCGAACAATTAGAAGCAGATGTCTGGTTGCTTTTTTTCTGAGGAGAAATGTAGCAACACCAGGGACCACCGTCTGGCCTTACCCTCTGTGGTCAGCTCTCTCTCTCTCAGCCTAAAGTAGGCCAGAATTATTTATATCTGGAGAACTTTGATGGAATCACAGACTCAGATCAACCTTTTTCCTGATTAGTTCTCTCCTTGGGGAGTTAAGCCAATGACTCTGGTCTCTACAGCTTGACCTGAACCCCACAGATCAGGCAGAATTTTCTCAGTTTCTTCAGAGCTGTGTGGTTCTTTCACAGCCCGGATTCTATTTTTTTTTTTTT
>NW_028011265.1:0-835 GCF_054177405.1 Leptonychotes weddellii
ACTTGGGCTGATCTTAATAGGAATGTCCTTCACTGATTGTTCAAAATTTCCTTTCAGGGGAATCATGTTCCTAGCTACATTACCCCTTGGAGCCATTGCACTGAGTCTAAACCAAGCCCTCGTTTTCCTAATCATATTGTCCTGCAGATATTATTATTTATGTGTAACCATTAAGAGCTTTGCTCTACTCTCCCATAGGGTGTTTGAATATTAACAAGAACAAATGATGAAGTACTAGCAGAGTGACTTTCAAGAATGCTCTATGAGTTGTGGAAAATTTTAAAGGGGTGACAGATCATAAAATTTTGCCACATGAAAACTGCCTAGTATTGATCCTATCAGTTTTGACCACAAATCCAGGAACATAAAGAGAGATATCTGTTGCCAATGAAGGTGTAATCATGCCCTCTTTAAATTTGTATTTTCTAGGATTCCAATAAATATTTCTAAAAATGAACTATGACCTCTCTGCATTAAAGTGAACATTTTATAGCAATCTAGATGTCTAATTGGTTAAATTAAGTATTTTACATAACAAATACCAGGTATTCATTCAAAGATTTACTGTAAAAAATGTTTAATGACATGGGAAGTATGTGTAAGATATATTAGTAAAATAGAGTACAAATTATACACAAAATTATTTTCCAAATTTATTAAAGTAGTATTGCCCAAAGATTCATGTGGGTAGAAAACACTCAAAAAACTTTACTTTCTTTTTCCCTACCAAAATATATGTTTATTTATATATTATAAATATATCCTTTAAAGAGTGTTTCTCAATGGGAAAAAAAAATTCTACTTTTCTGAATCCTCACTTAATTTTGAGATAATT
>NW_028011266.1:0-835 GCF_054177405.1 Leptonychotes weddellii
TCTCCATTGCATACTCCTTCAAGTACTTCAATCGCTAGAAACTACCTAGGTGCTTGCAGCTAAAAAATAATAATAATAACAAACAAACAAACATTGGAGCCCATTGGAAGGGGAAAGCACCACAGTATCTCTACCAAGGAGTAAGCATCTAGATTAGGGAGTAAAAGTAAAATGCTGCCCTCATTTCCAGTGTCCTTAATGCAGTGGAAGAGTGAGCATTCTGCACAGTATGTGGGTGGGGGAGTGAAGGGTGTAGGTTTCAGTTCCGAACTACAATGTTTCCCTTTAGACATCATTTGTAGTTTGGAAATCACACTCAGAGATCCCCGAAAGGCCATACAGGCCTACCTGGATAGGCTGTTGAAAAGGGACATTTGACCATAATAACTGCAAATTTGCACTGAGTCCAGGTCTGGCACAAAGATAAATAATATAATATAAAGGGTCTCCTTCTTTAGGATGGCTCGCTGAAAGCAAGTCTTTCATTTCTTCCAAAATCTCACTGAAATGACAGAAGAATAAAATCTAAATTATGAAAACTAGTTTACGAGGACAATTCATAATTTTTTTTCTTTTCTAGACTATTTGAATTTGACAGGTATAATCCTTAGGCAAACATCAGAAACAAGTTTAGCTTAACTGCATGAACAGGGTTTAAAGGAAATCAGAACCATACCAATTATGTTGGAAAATGGCAGTCTCGTCCATCAAAAAAAAGTGCACAAATGCATCATATGCAAAATTTGGTTTCGCGAAGGGGCGCCTGGGTAGCTCAGTCAGTTAAGCATCCGACTCTTGGTTTCAGCTGGGGTCATGATCTCAGGATGGTGGGATC
>NW_028011267.1:0-835 GCF_054177405.1 Leptonychotes weddellii
AAAAAAAAATAAAAAAAAAAGAAGTCCAGAGTTCCTTGCATTGTCTCTGAATTGAATGTTTTTTGGGTTTTTTTGTTTGTTTGTTTTTGGTTTTTTAAATTGGGTAGTCAGTCACTGAGGCAGTAATCTGAGAAGATGACACAGTTTCAGATTTAGAGCTCTCCTCTCACCAGACCGTCTGATACTCACTGAAGTTAAGAGCAGTTCTTCCTTTCTTATGGTCATCAGATCATTGTCTAAAAATGGCACCACAGATGGCTTTCTGAAAGCCAAGAAAAACTCACTCATAACCCAAGTTGTCCATGGAAAATGCCCTCAGTAGAATAATAGGGAGAGCTATTGACAGTTTTCATAATTAGTCTTCTCATGATATAAATGCCTAGAATGCCAATGCCTAAAGGTGAACCAGTTCTTTTCTAAGAACATTTGGCTATTTATCTAAATGACTTCTGAAATCCACCCTCATCCTCCACACTAGGTTAGGAACTCCATTTATACTCTCCCCTCATTCCTAGCATTGCTATCTGTAATCACATCAATCACTACAGGTCATAACTTCATAAGTAGCTATCTTCCTCCTCCATCTTAAGCTTCTATGAGGGCAGGACCTGACACATAGTTTGTTCATTGTAATTATTAACCAATAAACATATATACATGTGAGTAAATGAATCCCCATGAAGAAAATAAAAACACATTATGATCTCACCAGAACAGTCTTACAAAGTCTACTTTGTACTTTTTAACTACTTAGAACTTCAATCAGAAAAGGCATAATTATCAATTATTGGTATGTCATAATAGCATCAGCTTTTGTCTTAAGCTCCTGGTTAAT
>NW_028011268.1:0-835 GCF_054177405.1 Leptonychotes weddellii
CCACACAGCCTTGCAGATTTCAGGCCATTGTCTCTTTACTGATACACATCTCCAAATTGCTTGCAGACATTTTTGAGAGGAAATTTTATATTTCTTGTGAGAGATTTCTTTGTCAAACCTCTAGAAACAAACCTGGTATTTTCCTGCCATATAAGCCTCTGACATTAGGATAGAAATAATAACGTTTCTTTTTTTTTTTCCTCATGGTAAAAGGGAAGGTCTAAAAATTGGCAGTCTTATCCCTTGACACTGTGAAATGTGAAATGAAATGAGGTCGCTTATGTCCAGGGGTTTTTTAATGGAGCCAGGAGACCATTAAGGAGATGGGCTTTCTGTGCACCCTCCTCAGTGAAACCATCAACTTTTGAACTGGGTCAAACCACAAATATTCCAAGGACTCAGCCCAAATACCTGCAACTTGCTACAGTAGGACACTGCGGCTTAGTGTTAGCCTTAGCAACCAATTATATTCAGTTAAGATTAGTTTCCTGCCACCAACACCAATCAGAAGTCTTTGTAAACAACATATGCAAGCATTCACTTTTGTCTTTAAAATCCCTTGAGTTTTGTTCCCTGAGGGGACACAATTTGGGGGCTACCAAAAGCTGTGCTTCCTGAATTGCAATTCTGAGACCTTCAATAAATGCTTTTATTTTAGCTTTGCCTCTTTCCTTGATCAACACCAAATTTTCTAGTGTCAAAGACTTTCTACATCTTTGAAAGATGCTTATATTCAGAGAGCGGATTTATTTTTAAATCCCATGATAAGTGTAGTCACTATCTGTCACCATATATTATTTTTTTAAAGATTTATTTATTTGAGAGAGAGAGAGAG
>NW_028011269.1:0-835 GCF_054177405.1 Leptonychotes weddellii
CTCCCTCAGCGGATGCTCTAGGCCCAGACTTTGAAATGTGTCTAGGGGATCCAAGGTGGGGACGAGACAGGCTGAAAAACCATGACCTCCTGAGACGTGAAGGGGAACCCAAGGGCCAGGAGGGAGGAGGCAGAGCCGGCAGGGGTCCCGCGGACCCCCCCGCCACCCTTTTGCTGCCAGAGGTCCGGGGAGGCCCGGCGGGGGGCCACGAGAGCGCCCACGGAAGGCGGGGCCACGCGGCGCGGCTCACATGTAGTTGCGAACGGAGTCGGGCAGGATCACCACGCAGCGCTGGCCCTCCTGCAGCTCCCGGGCAGCCTTCACGGCCACCGACACGGCGCCGCCCGCGCTGCCACCTGCGGAGCGGTCAGTGAGTGCGTGCGCGCTCTGGGGGGCTGCCTCTGGGGGCCCCCGCTTCTCCTGCCCCCTGCCTTCCTCCCTCAGCCCGCTGCGCTTCACATCCACCCAGCTTTCATCGCTCAACCCGCCCCCAGGGAAACCCGGAGAGCCCTGAGCGGGCTTTTACAGAGCACATGCGTGTCGCCTCTGTCCCTCAGTCCCCGGGGATGGAAATCCGGCTGCTTCCCTCGGGGGCCTTGGGGCTGCGAGAGCAATTAGCTGGCAAGGAGTGCTGTCCCACCTCCTTCTGCCCCCGGAGGCCCGTGTGACAGACGCCCTCCAGCCTGGGACCCCAGTCGGTGAGCCCCCACTCCAAGGTCAGTGCTGGGCTTGATGGAAAACCAAGTGTCCTGAGAGCTTTGGCCTCGCTCCCAAAACAGCCCTGCACGGCCGATGGCATCGCCAGGACTCTTCCCACGGGGGGGGGGGGGGGGGG
>NW_028011270.1:0-835 GCF_054177405.1 Leptonychotes weddellii
GTTTGCTGTATGGAATACAGCTTGGGGCCAAGCTGCCTTCTCCTTCCTGTGCATCTTTGTGAATCATAGCTTCAAGATTCTCAACTAAAAACGTATCGTTCACTGTCATGAAGCAGTTCCACACGAAATTGAGTTAACTATGCAAGTTTGATATATTGGCCTAGAAATGGGAAATCTGGGCCAACTTAATATCTTCATTCAAGAATTTGTAGATACTGATGCCAAGAGTATTTACTAGCTTTCTACAGCTGCAGTGAGGAATGAACCAAAGGAGCCCAAAGGAGCTGCATTTGACCTCTTTTGGATTCAAATTCCACCACAGTTGTGGGCTTGAGAGACAGGTGTGAGCAAGGGGTGAATCCTGCTGTCTGCCACTGTCTCTGCAGGGAGGCTGCACACGGAGGACCAGCAGGCCAGACAGTGTCAGGCCTTGGAGGCAGTAGTAAGAATTTTGATTTATATTTAAAGGAATTGGGAGACTTTGGAAAGTGAGGCAATCAGATTTTCATCTATAAAATGACCAGAATTGAGCTGGTCATTTATTTTTTTATTGATGTAGTGTTCCATGATTCATTATTTGCATAAAACACCCAGTGCTCCATGCAGAACATACCCTCTTTAATACCCATCACCAGGCTAACCCATCCTCCCACTCCCCTCAGCTCTAGAACCCTCAGTTTGTTTTACAGAGTCCATCATCTTTCATGGTTCATCTCCCCCTCCGATTTCCCACCCTTCATTCTTCCCCTCCTGCTATCTTCTTCTTCTTTTTTTTCCCTTAACATATAATGTATTATTTGTTTCAGAGGTACAGATCTGTGATTCAACAGTCTTG
>NW_028011271.1:0-11735 GCF_054177405.1 Leptonychotes weddellii
GTATTTACCCCAAAGACACAGATGTAGTGAAAAGAAGGGCCAGATGCACCCCAATGTTCCTAGCAGCAATGTCCGCAATAGCCAAACTGTGGAAAGAGCTGAGATGCCCTTCAACAGATGAATGGATAAAGAAGATGTGGTCCATATATACAATGCAATATTACTCCGCCATCAGAAAGGATGAATACCCAACTTTTACATCAACATGGATAGGACTGGAGATTATGCTAAGTGAAATAAGTCAAGCAGAGAAAGTCAATTATCATATGGTTTCACTTATTTGTGGAACATAAGGAATAGCATGGAGGACATTAGGAGAAGGAAGGGAAAAATGAAGGGGGGGAAATCGGAGGGGGAGACGAACCATGAGAGACTACGGACTCTGAGAAACGAACTGAGGGTTTTAGAGGGGAAGGGGGTGGGAGGATGGGTTAGCCTGGTGATGGGTATTAAGGAGGACACATATTGCATGGAGCACTGGGTGTTATACGAAAACAATGAATCATGGAACACTACATTAAAACTAATGATGTACCATATGGGACTAACATAACATAATAAAATTTAAAAAACAAATTAAATTAAATAAAAAAATACTGTGCGATCTCATTTGTATGTAGAATCTAAAAAGTTGAATACAGAGAAGCAGAGAGTAAAATGGTGGGTTACCAGAGGCAGGGAGGTGGGAGAAATGGGGGGATGGTTAAAGAGTAAAAGGTTACAGTTAAGTAGGATGAATAAGTCTAGAGGTCTAATGTACAGCATGATGATTATAGTTAATAACACTGTATTTTATACTGGAAATTTGCTAAAAGAGTAGAATTCAGGTGCTCTCACCACACACACAAAACTCACTACTTTTTAATTTCTCAAAACTCACCATTAACAGAGTAAAGGTAAACCACAGAAGGGAAGAAGATATTGCAATATCTATTAACAAACAATAGTCATATCCAGAATATATAAAGAACTATTAAAAGTCAGTAAGAAAAAGACAAATCAATTTAAAAAATGAGCAAGAAACTTGAATGAGCACTTCATCAGAAAGGATATCCAAGTAGCCAATACACATATGAAAATGTACTCGATATCATCAGTCGTCACAGGAATGCAAATTAAAACCACAATGAAATACCACTGCACTCCTATCAGAATGGCTAAAAATAAAAAAACTGACAATAACAAGTACAGTGTAGGATGCAGAGAAAGGAGAGTACTTGCACCCTGCTGGTGGGAGTGAAAACTGATAGAACCACTTTGGAAAAGAGGTTTGACACATGCAGTGTGTACCAGCAGTTCCCATATATATATATGGATATATATGGATATATATGGATATATATATATATGGATATATATATATATCTCCAGCAGAAATACATGCACATTTTCCCCAAAAGACTCTAAAGGAACTTTTTTCTTAGCACCGTTGTTCATGTAACCAAATCCGGAGAATAGCCCAAATGACCATCAACAACAGAATGGATAAATAACTTCATACTACATGGTGCATTTTTACTATTCGGCAGTTAAAATGAATGACCTTCAGCTCCATTAAAAGAAAAAGAAAAAAAGGATGACCCTCACAAAGTTAATGTTGAACAAAAGAAACCATCACAAAAGAGGATGCACTGTATGACTCCATTCATAATCAGGTCAAGAATAGGCCCATGGTTCTCAGAGAACTGTCCCAGCCCAGCAGCAGCAGCATCACCTGGTAACTTGGGAGGAGTGAGAATTCTCCACCTGAGACACACTGAATCAGAAACTCTGAGGGTGAGTCCCAGAAATCCATTTTAACAAATCTTCTAGCTGATTCTCATGTGCACTGACATTTGAAAACCACTGGAAACGATAAAATTGATCTACGGTGTTAGAAGTTAGGATAGTGATTGTTTGAGGGTGTGGGGGCCAGGGCGTGCGAGGGTTGCAGAATGGTAGTTATTAGATTCCATTTCCTTGGCCTGGGTGGGAGTCACGCAAGTGTTTCTAGTTTCAGTGGTGATAATTTGCTGATCTGAATGCATGCTTGTGATTTCTGCATTGTGTTGTTTGTGTGTTATGTTTCATTTTAAGAACCTACTAGAAAAGAGCTACATGATAAAACTGAAGAAATCTTCCCAAAAACAAAGACAAAAAGATGGAAAAATGAGTGAGTGGTAAGATGAGGGACAGAGCATTCAGCATCTCAACAACAGACATTCCAGAAAGAGAAAACAGAAAGAGAAGGGGAGGAAAACATCTAAGGAATAATTTAAGAAAATTCCCCGGAAATGAAGCCCATGAATTTCCAAATTAATTGAAAGGGCCTATTAAGGGCCTACAATGGATGAAAATACACACACTTAGGCAAATTTCATCATCAGAAACAAAAAAAGATCCCACAAGCTTCCAGAAAGAAAACACAGGTCTCATACAAAGGGTCAGACATCAGAGTGGCTTTGGACTTCTCTGTAGTGACACTGGAAAATAGAAGGCATGAGACAATGCATTTAAAATTAAGAAAAACTATTTCCAAGCTAGAAGTCTATATTTTTCCAAACTAGGAATCTGTAAGAACAGAATAACAACATTTTCATATATGTAAGATCTCAAAAAATGTACAGCCCATTACTTCCTAGGGATGTTACTGGAAAATATGTTCCACTAAAATAAGGGAATAAAGAAAAAGGAAGGCATGGGACCCAGGAAAACAGGATATTCAATACAGGAAAGTACAGTAACCACAACCTCTACACAGTGGGATGTCCTGCAGCCAGGTTGATGGTAAGAGGAGACCCCAGGATGACAGTGGGCCCCAGGTAGCCACGAGTCCAGCCTGAAGCAGGCCCAAGGATCCAGGAGAGACTTCTTTAAGAGGATAGGAATGCATTAAATGTCTGGTACAAACTAATGCATTAAGAGGAGATTTTTGACAACCAGCCAAGGGTTCAGGGTTAAGTTAGTGATTAACTCAAGGAAACTCAACAAAGAAACTCCAAAGGGGCCATTCTGAAGGGCCACTCTAGCTCCAGAGCTCCCATGGCATCAGTCAAGACTGTGCTCATGCCTACATAGCAGCCTGGCTTCTCTCTCTCCCAAATCTCCACTCCTGTCTTCCTCCCCTCTATACACAGGTGCTGATCCTAAGGGTACTCCCTAATAAATATCCTATACACTAAGCTCCATCTCAGAGTTTGCTTTCTGGACACCCCAACTTGCAATACAAGACAACTCCAGAGAAAAGAAAATTTGGGAAGGGAAGGACAATCCATCATATTTGACTACACCATGCAGCTATCAATAGCATTTACAAAGAACTCAAACCTTCACTCTTTGAAGTTGACATGATACTCTATGTAGAAAACCCGAAAGACTCAACCAAAAAATTGCTAGAACTGATACATGAATTCGGCAAAGTCACAGGATATAAAAACAACATACAGAAACTGGAATTTCTATAAACCAATTATGAAGCAGCAGAAAGAGAAATCAAGGAATTGATCCCATTTACAACTGTACCAAAAACTTTAAGATACCTAGGAATAAACCTAACCAAAGAGGTAAAAGATCTGTATGCTGAAAACTATAAAACACTTATGAAAGAAATTGAAGAAGACACAAAGAAATGGAAAAACGTTCCGTGATCATGGATTGGAAGAAAAATATTGATAAAATGTCTATGCTAACTGAGGAATCTATATGATCAATGCAACTGTGATCAAAATAACACCACCATTTTTCATAGAACTAGAACAAACAATCCTAAAATTTGTATGGAACCAGAAAAGACCCCGAATAGCCCAAGTAACACTTTAAAAGAAAACCAAAGTTGGAGGCATCACAATCCCAGACTTCAAGATGTATTACAAAGCTGTAATCATTAAGATAGTATGGTACTGGCACAAAAATAGACACAGAGATCAATGGAACAGAACAGAAAACCCAGAAATGGACCCTCAACACTATGGTCAACTACTCTTTGACAAAGCAGGAAAGAATGTCCAATGGAAAAAAGGCAGTCTCTTCAACAAATGGTGTTGGGAAAACTGGACAGCAACATGCAGAAGAATGAAACTGGACCATTTTCTTACACCATACACAAAAATAGACTCAAAATGGATCAAAGACCTAACTTTGAGACAGGAAAGCATCAAAATCCTAGAAGAGAAAAACAGGCCGCAACCTTTATGACCTTGGCCACAGCAACTTCTTACTGAACATGTCACCATAGGCAAAGGAAACAAAAGCAAAAATGGAACTATTGGGACTTCATCAAGATAAAAAAGCTTCTGCACAGCAAAGGAAACAATCAACAAAACTAAAAGGCAACCTATGGAATGGGAGAAAATATTTGCAAATGACACCAGATAAAGGACTAGTATCAAAAATCCATAAAGAACTTCCCAAACTCAAAGTCAAAAACCAAATAATCGTTAAGAAATGGGCAGAAGACATGAACAGACAGTTCTCCAAAGAAGACATACAAATGACTAACAGACACATGAAAAAATGCTCAACATCACTCAGCATTTGACCACCTCCCACCAGTCAGAATGGCTAAAAGTAACAACTCAGGAAACAACAGAGTTGTTGGTGAGGATGCAGAGAAAGGGAAACCCTCTTATACTGTTGGTGGGAATGCAAACTGGTGCAGCCACTGTGGAAAACAGTATGAAGGTTCTTCAACATGTTAAAGATAGAACTACCCTACAACCCAGCAATAGCACTATTGGGTATTTATACAAAGGATACAAAAATGCTAATTCAAAGGGGTACACGTGTACACACCCCAATGTTTGTAACAGCACTATCCACAATAGCCAATTTATGGAAAGAGCCCAGATATCCGTCAACTGATGAATGGATAAAGAAGATGTGGTGTATATATACACAATGGAATACTACTCAGCCATCAAAAAGAATGAAATCTTGCCATTTGCAACAATGTGGATGGAACTGGAGTGTATTATGCTAAGTGAAATAAATCAGTCAGAGGAAGATAAATATGATTTTACTCATTTGTGGAATTTAAGAAACAAAACAGATGAACATAGGGAAAGGGAAGGAAGAATAAAATAAGATAAAAGCAGAGGGAGGCAAACTATAAGTGACTCTTTTAACTATAGAGAACAAACTGAGGGTTGCTGGAGGTAGGTGGGGGGATGGGCAAATGGGTGATGGGCATTAAGGAGGGCACTTGTGATGAGCACTGGGTGTTATATGTAAGCGATGAATCACTAAAATCTACTCCTGAAACCAATACTACACTATATGTTAACTCAAATTTAAATTTAAAAAAAAAATAACATTTACATAACCATAATAACAACAATTCTATATATTGATTTAACTAAAACTACCATATCATTTTTTTTTAAAGATTTTATTTATTTATTTGACAGAGACACAGCGAGAGAGGGAACACAAGCAGAGGGGGTGGGAGAGAGAGAAGCAGGCTTCCCGCCGAGCAGGGAGCCCGATGTGGGGCTCAATCCCAGGACCCTGGGATCATGACCTGAGCCGAAGGCAGACGCTTAACAACTGAGCCACCCAGGCGCCCCAAACTACCATATCATTTTATCAAGAGGATAGGAGAATGGGGAGATGTGTATGTGTCCTGGGAGAATAGGAGGAAAGAGAGAAATCCTCAATTTCTGTAGCAAGAAATCATAGCAACATATCAAGAAATAACATCTAAGATGAAGGGTGCCTGGGTGGCTCAGTCAGGTGAGTGTCCAACTCTTGATCTCAGCTCAGGTCTTGATCTCAGGGTCATGAGTTCAAGCCCACGCCCAGCGTGGAGCCCACTTAAAAAGAAAATACCTAAGATGAAAAATCAGCAAGTAGCAATTGTAGGCAGTTATTTAGGGTCACAGGGTAAATACCGAAATAATTAGCTAAAAAGGAGATGAAAGTGGTTACATTTGCTCCCAGGCAAAGAGGAAGAGTAGGTAAGGGACTGACTGCTATTTTTCATAGCAAATTTTACAGAATTAGTTGGCTCTTCAAACTATGAGCATGTCTAACTATTATAAAAAACAGCTAAAATTGTGAACGAAAAGGAACCTTGTGTACCGTTGTTGGGAACGCAAGATGTGCAGCCACTGTGGAAAACAGTATGGAGGCGCCTCAAAAAGTTAAAAACACAATTACCATATGATCCATAATTCTACTACTGGGTATTTACCCAAAGAAAATGAAAACACTAATTTAAAAGATGTATGTATCCCTATGATTATTATAGCTTTATTTACTATAACCAAGATATGGAAGTAAACCAAGTGTCCATCCATAGATGAATGGATAAAGAAGTGGTGTACATATACAATGGAATATGACTCAGTCATAAAAAGAATGAAATCTTGCCATTTGCAACCACATAGACAGATCTAGAGGATATCATGCTAAGTGAAATCAGTCAGTCAGAGAAAGACAAGTACTGTATGATTTCACGCATACG
The DNA here is from genome assembly GCF_054177405.1 of Leptonychotes weddellii. Lineage (NCBI taxonomy): Eukaryota > Metazoa > Chordata > Mammalia > Carnivora > Phocidae > Leptonychotes > Leptonychotes weddellii. The sequence continues at coordinate 6,443 of NW_028011271.1, forward strand.
TGCAATTTAAGAAACAAAGAAAAAAGGGGAAAAAAAAAAAAAAACCAGACTCTTAAATCTATAGAGAACAAACTGGTGGATGCCAGAGGTGGGTGGGGAGTGAAATAAAGGGGATTAAGAGTATACTTACCGTGATGAACACTGAATAATGTACAGAAATGTTCAATTATTATATTGTACACCTGAAAATAATATAACACTGTATGTTAATTATGCTTGAATTTTAAAAATGTTTTAAATAAAATAAAACAAATAGATGCAAAAAAACCCCACAAAACCCACACGTAGCTAAAGTCAAAATATTCAGACTTGGCTGTGTGATCAGGTTTGGTATCTCCATACAGATACTACATAGTCCCTAGAAATGATGCCAAGATGAATATTTATTGAAACGGAAGGATGGGGGCGCCTGGGTGGCTCAGTTGGTTAAGCGACTGCCTTCGGCTCAGGTCATGATCCTGGAGTCCCGGGATCGAGTCCCGCATCGGGCTCCCTGCTCGGCAGGGAGTCTGCTTCTCCCTCTGACCCTCTTCCCTCTCATGCTCTCTGTCTCTCATTCTCTCTGTCTCAAATAAATAAATAAAATCTTTAAAAAAAAAAGAAACAGAAGGATGTTAAATGGTAAAAGCAGACTTCAAAATGACATGCATAGATATCTGCCATCTTTGTATCCCTACGTCTTCAGGCCTCACAGGATCACCCTTTAACATTTAAATAAAAATGGCTGAAATCTTCATCCTATATACTGAGGAAAAGTATACAGCAAATATACTAACATGTAAACAAGTATATATAAGCAAATTCCAATGCCCTCCCCCAACATTGATGCAAATGTCCAGGTGCCTAGTTCTCATGTTTACTACGATTTCCTCTTCCTGCCACTTTGTTTCCCTGGCATCCCGCTTTCTGCAGCTGTCCCTTCTCTGTCCCTAATAAACACAAATATGGAACACTGTCCCTTTTCCTTGATTTCCCCAAAAACTATCTTAGCGTGAGGCACTGCCAAGGGGGCTAGAGTTCTACACCGCACACGAGACCACTTAAAATCAGCAGGAGGATCCCTGTTCCTACATGTTCTGGCTGACCCTGCTTCTGGGGGATTCTCACTGGACATTCTTCTCCCATCCCTGTCTTTCACCAAGTGGCTGGGCCCCTTTCTAGGTCCTCACATGCTACGAAACGACCAAATCCTTCAAGTCCTTTGTTCCCTCATACAGAGGATGAGGCCTCCCTCAAGAAACCTGCTTTTCCCAGCAGAAAAATCTTGACCTTTCATATGCAAAAGATGATCAAGAACCCTTTTAAGAGTCATTTCCTCCAAACTGAACAAGCAACGAGAGACAGTTTTTCTGTTTGTCTTCCCACTCCATGTGTAATAATGACCATCTATTATTGTTTTGTAATTAAATTATTTTCAGGAAGAGAGACACCATGGAAGTCAGGAGTTCGGCCCATGAATAAGTGTAAATGTCGAGTGCCTTGCCTGCAGCAACTACCCACAAGTTCCTGCTCCATGTCAGGCTGAGGAGATGCTCCTTAAGGCAGTGTGGGATGTGAAGGCCAAGGCAGGTCCAGAGTTCCACAGAACTGCTGAGCCCAGTGTGGGCAGGTCAGCAACAGAACTCCAAGGAGACTTGTGGCCAGTGCAAACAAGCTGAGACCTTGCCCCAGGGGACCACGATGCCTTCCCCTTTCCTCTCGATCGGCATCATCTGCCCAGGCCTGGCTCAGGGGTTGACCCAGCCCCTGGAAGCCTTCCCTGAAAGTCCTCTCAGCTCTGCTACTTACCAGCTTTGGGCAAGTTAGTTCCCCTCCCCCGTGCCCCAGTTTCCTCATCTGTGAAATGGGGGGTAATAATATTTGTAAGAATCAAATGAGTAAAATTTATAAAGTAGTTGGCACGGTGCTTGTTTCAGAGTTAGTACTCCGTAATGCTTGTGATCATCATATCATCATTATTGTTATTGTCACTATGTCCATGGACTCTATCCTTGACCACGACATCATATGGTCATATGTGGGAGTCTGTCCAGGGGAGGGCCTGATATGATTTATCTCTGATCTCATCACAGACAGCACAGCTGCCAGCATGGAACTTGTGCTCGATGCCTACTTGAGTAAAACTTTGCAGACATGCTGGGGGCGGGGGGGGGAGCGGGCGCCTGGGTGGTGCAATCGGTTAAGAGTCCAACTCTTGGTTTCAGCTCAGGTCATGATCTCAGGGTCCTGGGATCGAGCCCCACACTGGGCTCCACACTCAGCATGAAGTCTGCTTGAGATTCTCTCTCCCTCTTCCTCTGCCCCTCCCATTTGTGCTCTCTCTAAAATAAAATTTAAAAAACTTTGCAGAGACGAAACAGGCCAGCTAAGAAACTATACATTCCCTGCCCTGAAACCCAATTTGAGTTAATTTTTGTGTGTGATGCAAAGTAGGGGTCCAGCGTTATTCCTTTGCATGTTGATACCCAGTTGTTCCATCACCATTTGTTGAAAAAGACTATTCTTTCCCCCATTGGATTATCTTGGCACTCTTGTCAAAAATCAGTTGACTGAAATGTGAGGATTTATTTCTGGACTCAATTCTATTCCACTGATCTGTATGTCTGTCCTTATGTCAGTACCACACTGTCTTGATTACTGTAGCTCTGTGTAAGTTTTGAAATTGGGAAGTGTGAGTTCTCCAACTTTGTTCTTTTTCAAGCTCGTTTTGGCTATTCTGGATCCCTTGAATTTCCATATCAATTTTAGAATCAGCTTATCAATTTCTACAAAGTCAGATGGAGTAGTGATAGAAATTACAGTGAACTGAAGGTCAATCTAGGGAGTACTGCCATCTTACCAATATTAAGTCTTCTGATCCATGCACATGGATGTCATTCTATTTATTTAAGTCTCCATTAATTTCCTTCGGTGATGTTTGGTAGTTTTCAGAGGATGTGCTTTACACTTCTTTTGTTGAAGATTCCTAAGTATTTTATTCTTTTTTATATTATTGTAAATAAAATTGTTTTCTTAATTATCAGTTTGTTTATTGCTCCTTTATGGAAATACAATTTATTTTTGTATATTGATCCTGTATACTGAAGCCTTACTAAGTTCATTTATTAGTTCTAATAGTTTTTAATAGACTCCTTAGGATTTTCTAAATACAAGATCATGTCATCTGCAGATAGTTTTACTTCTTCCTTTTCAATCTGGATACATTTTATTTAGTCTTCTTGACTAATTGCTACTGACTTATTTTTGAAAATCATTTATTTGCTAGGTCCTTCAATCTTCAGTACACATCAGTAACGTGAAGCTAGTGTGCTCATTTTACATATGAGAACTGAGAACAGGAAGGTACCCTACTTGAGTTTGTGGGACCCACAGTAGTCTAAGACTGAAACCTAGCTGCTTCAGCTCCCCAGATTAAAGCCTACATTGGGGATTTAGCAATCTTATTCTAAATAAAGAACTACCCAAGAGAATCACCTTTGTGAATTCAGTAAATTGAAATCTGTTGCAAAAAAAAAAAAAAAACACCAAGCACCAATTATAATTCAACATTATGATTACTTTTTGCTACAAAGTTGTATAAATCCATGTTGTCTCATCATGCTACAGGGGTATGCTTAGCAAACTGCACAACAGGTGTGCTACCTTGGTGGGCTGAGGTCACCCAATTCCACCTCTCACCAGAGTTTCCTCCAGTCCCCAAAACTGAAATAAAGAGGCACAAACCTAAGAGCAGGAAGCTTTTACAAAGTCTTACAGGATCTTGGTTAAATGTTTCTTTATTAGAAGGCCTGTCCCTAATGTGTTCAATGTTTTTGGTTCTCAGTTGAAACATCAGTGGGAACAGCAACATTTTGGAAAGTGCAACATAAAGATTCGAAGAGTTGTCTGGCCCATGACTGCCCACAGAGGTAGGGAAGGTATTATCTGGCCCCAAAGCCAGAACTTACTAAAGATGGAGCAGGAGATCAGGAACTGAGAGTTGAACCAAGATGAAAGAAAAGTAACACAGTTTGGTCCAGGGATGCTCTTGGCCCAGCTCTGGGGTCAGCAATCAAGCAATTGAAACTAGGCTCTCAGCAATTAATCCTGCAGTTCCAAGGTTGCTGCAACTGTCCAGCCTGTGCAGCTCGAGTTAAAAGGTCAGACCCAATAATAAGCCTCTTTCAGAAATTGAGATCACTGCAACCCCAGTCTGAGGACCAAAGCAGAAATGTTCAGGGCCCGCCTCACCCCGGAAGAAACAACAGGGTGAGGGAAAGGCAGGAAGGAACCTCAAGTTCCAAGGATTCTCATGTGCTCAGCCAGCCCCACCTCCCTCAGAATCAGTATGAGTAAAGGAAGTTCAAAACAGCTAGAGGGTGTCCCACAGGTGAGTGAGCCCCTAAGCACAGACATACACACCATCCCACATTTTAACTTGGCTATAAGCACAGGTCTGCATACTGAACTTTAGTGTAGACTACGCAACCCTAAGGCCTAGGAGATACCCTTGACAACTCTTTTTCTCAGCTCATACCCAATCCATCACCAGGTCCTGTCAGTCTTGCCTCTGAAGCAACTCTAGAACCTAGAACCCCTTCCCTTTAACTCCACCACTCCTAGTCCAAGCTGCTCTCATCTCCCCTTTGGCCACTAGTTGGGATGCTCACATCCCTTCCTCAAAATTAAAATCTGAACATGTCACCTCCACCCACCTTCAGGAAACCCTTGCATGAATTCTCAGGGCTCTAATAGTAAAGATAAAACTCCCTCAGGTGATTTCCATGGCCCTGCACAGCTGGCCTCCTGCTCTTGCTTGGCTTCATCCCCACCACACGCCCCACCATCCTCTGCTCCAGCTGTGCAAACCAGCCTTTGGGTTTGCGTACTCTCTGCTCCTTCCCAGCACAGACACTTGGCATAATGTTGCTCCCTCTACATAAACACTCTTCCCTTCCTCCTCATCTGCCCAGTCAACTTCAACCTTCAACCTCAGGGAAGTCCTACTGACCTCACTGACTAAGCCAAATCCCCTAGGTTCTCATAGCACTGGGTGTCTTCACAGAACTTATCACAGTTGCAACTGAACATCTGAGTGATTTTTAAAAAATCAGTATCGGGCGCCTGGGTGGCTCAGTTGGTTAAGCGACTGCCTTCGGCTCAGGTCATGATCCTGGAGTCCCGGGATCGAGTCCCGCATCGGGCTCCCTGCTCGGCAGGGAGTCTGCTTCTCCCTCTGACCTTCCTCCCTCTCATGCTCTCTGTCTCTCATTCTCTCTCTCTCAAATAAATAAATAAAATCTTTAAAAAAAAA
>NW_028011272.1:0-835 GCF_054177405.1 Leptonychotes weddellii
CAGTTTCCACAACAAATAGAAAGAGCTCCACCGAGTGGCCACTAAGGTTACTTTCGGCACTTAAAGTGTAAAATTTGCCTCCCTACCCCTCAACACCACACGGTGGCGCAGTTGTCTACCGCTGTCTCTAAGAGGGCGTTGCCAAGCCGAGTCCGACTAAACAGCCCGCCTTTTGGAAGTTATATTTTTCATGGACACCTGTGAGAGCTGCTCATTCATCACATCTCTCTGGTTTGTTTCAAAAACAAATAACAAAAATCATTAATTTTTTTTTTCAGATAAGAAGGCATAAATCTCAAAAGTAAGTGAGTGGAAATTTCAGTTAAATCTTGGTCACCAGCGTTATTTAAAAACCAAGCTGAAAAGCTGGAAAACAAAAGAAGTCAATGCCAGTGTTAGGTGAGGCCCCAGCTCTATACTACATTAGTTCTGAAAGTAAGTGGCCGCATATCTGTCTGCACATAACCAAGAATATTCCCTCCAGGAGATAGGAAGGCTAGGGCAGAACTGGATTGTTTATCCCAGGACCTTTTTGTTTGCTTGAAACAATCGTTAAAGATGCCTTCTTGTAGGGCGCCTGGGTGGCTCAGTCGGTTGGGCGACTGCCTTCAGCTCAGGTCATGATCCTGGAGTCCCGGGATCGAGCCCCGCATCGGGCTCCCTGCTTGGTGGGAAGCCTGCTTCTCCCTCTGCCACTCCCCCTGCTTGTGTTCCCTCTCTCGCTGTGTCTCTCTCTGTCAAATAAATAAATAAAATCTTAAAAATAAATAAATAAAAGATTTAGCGTTGGGATGCCTCGCTGGTTCCATCAGTGGAGTATATGGTTCTTGATCTT
>NW_028011273.1:0-835 GCF_054177405.1 Leptonychotes weddellii
AACCCTTAAATATTTGGAGCTAAAACTTGCTTTGAATTAATTTAAATGTTCTAAAATGTCACTGGGAAGTACATCAAATATGATAATGAGCCTGTTGATTAATTGTCCCAACCATGTTTTTAGCCATCATTTCATCACCATCATCAACATCAGTAAACAAAACAAAGGAACCCTATCCTCATGATGCTTACATTCTAATGAAGGCGACAGTGAACAATAAACAGAATAAATAAGAAAATAGCAGAGTATATTAGAAGGTGGCAAGTGATATGGCAAGGGGAAGAGTAGAACAGGATATGAGAGTACTGGGGGTGAAGGAACTCTGATTTTAAATAGGGTATTGAGTAGGGGGCTCATTGAAGGTGACATCTGACCAGAGACTAAATAGATGAGGGAGTTGGCCACCTCTTATTCCACATTTTCTTCTCACCCGTCGACTGTCTCACCTTTGTACCACCACCACACACACAGGATCCACTGATAACCTTGCCTATGCTCTGATAGAGAACAGAAGCAGTCGGGTGGGATCTTCTGTATCTATCCCTATCCTTGCCTTCCCTCTGTTGCTATGCATGAAGTGTCTGCCACTATCCCAGGAACCCTTCTATTATGTGCTATATCCCCTCCCATTTCACCTTCTCGAGAACATTGCTCCTGTAACTGTCACCTCTCTCTTCTGCATTATCAGTTTTTGCTCTCTTCTCAATCATTACAAACATGTTCCTGTAACTCACATCTTTTTTTTTATTATGTTATGTTAATCACCATACATTACATCATTAGTTTTTGATGTAGTGTTCCATGATTCATTGTTTGCGTATAACACCCAGTGCTC
>NW_028011274.1:0-835 GCF_054177405.1 Leptonychotes weddellii
TGTGAAGCAAAACCTAATAGAACTGCCAAGGAGAAATAGATAACTCCACTATCATAGTTGCAGACTTCAATATCACTGTATCAGAAATGGACAGAATGATCAGACAGAAATTCAGTAAGGATCCAGGTTAATGCACCAACATTATCAATCAACTGGATACAACTCACACCTATGCATTACATCATCCAACAACAGCAGACTACATATTTTCTCAAGTTTACATAGAACATTCACCAAAATAGACAAAATTCTAGGCCGTAAAACATACTTAGATGAATTTAAAAGAGTAAAAATCATAAAATATCTGCTCTCAGACCACAATGGAATTAAATTAGAAATCAGTAACAAAAACATAACTGGAAAAATCTCCAAATAGGTAGAGGTTAAATTACATACTTCTCAATAAATAGATCAAAGAAGAAATCTCAAGAAATTTTAAAATATTTTGAACTAAATGAAAATGAAAACACAATTTATCTAAATTTGTGGAATGCAGTAAAATCAGTGCTTAGATGGAAATTTATGGCATTGAATGCATATATTAGAAAAGAAGAAAGATCTAAAATTAATCATCTAGGGGCACCTGGGTGGCTCAGTCATTAAGCGTCTGCCTTCAGCTCAGGTCATGATCCCAGGGTCCTGGGATCAAGCCCTGCATCGGGCTCCCTGCTCCATGGGAAGCCTATTTCTCCCTCTTTCACTCCCCCTGCTTGTGTTCCCTCTCTTGCTGTGTCTCCCTCTGTCGAATAAATAAACAAAATCTTTAAAAAAATAAAATAAAATTAATCATCTAAATTCCCACATTAGGAAACTAGGGGAAAAAAGTAACTTATTT
>NW_028011275.1:0-835 GCF_054177405.1 Leptonychotes weddellii
CATTTCCCCACTGTGTCCTCCTGGGCCCACATCAAGCCTGCCCCCAGACACTGCTCATTTAGGAACTAAATTGAGACATGCTTCAGCAGGGGCCTCCAGCACCATCCTTCCCAGGAACAATGCCATTAATGGTGGAATGTCAGGCAATATGCTGAACAGAGGGGGAGTTCTGGGGGGCAGGGCAGTACGCATGGTACCTCTTGTTTCTCTCTACCTACCTGGCTGGTACTTCCCCCAGAGGGGAAGGTGAGGGCCTCCAGCCATGGCCGTCCTCTAATACCTAAGAATATGGGGGCTGGGGAGGTAGGTGCTGGGACTGTGCTCAGCCGAAGCGCCAGCCCATCCTGCCTCCTGCCCCTCCTTAACTTGCCCGGGCCTGCCCCAGGACGTGGCTGACTTCGAGTGGGTGATGTGGTTCACCTCCTTCCGAAACATCATCGTCTTCGCCCTCTCTGGACATGTGCTGTTTGCTAAACTCTGCACGATGGTTGCCCCCCAGGTGAGCTGGACCTGAGCCACCCCAGCCTCCCCTGCCGGCTCCCCTTGAGCAACAAGGGTTGGGGTCCCACCTCCACTTGTATGGATAGATAAACCATTCCTTCTCCCTGTCCACAGCTCCGCTCCTGGATGTATGCTGTGTATGGGGCCCTGGCTGTGCTGGGCACGATGGGCCCTTGGTACCTGGGGCTGCTGCTTGGCCACTGTGTCAGCCTCTATGTGGCCTCACTTTTGGGCCAGCCCTGGCTCTGTCTTGGCCTCGGCCTGGCCAGCCTTGCCTCCTTCAAGCTGGATCCCCTCATCTCCTGGCAGGTGTGCACTGGGGAAGGGCAAGGGT
>NW_028011276.1:0-834 GCF_054177405.1 Leptonychotes weddellii
TCCCTCCCTCCCTCCCTTCCTCCTCTCCCTCCCTCTTTCCTTCTTTTCTCCCTCCCTCCTTCCTTCATTTTTCTTTCATTTTCTTCATTGTTTTGCTTCTTTCCTTTTAGGAATGATTCAAATATTTATCTTTCCTTTGAGGTCATTAACCATGGAACTTGGAGTAACACGTGGTTTGTAAGTGCTTGACACAACCACAGCATTCTTCAGCCCACGAACACCAAGCCTTGGTTCTCTGCAGGGAAGCTGAGCCAGTTCTTGGGGTTGAGGACATCCCCGATGAAGCTTGCCTCTCTGGTCCCAGGCCCAGGCTCCGCAGCCCCGTACGCTTCCCATATTTCTTCTGACCTTTACACTCCAACAGTTTCCCTGGCAGATGGAGGAGGCATTCCTTCCTCATACCAAATCCCTCCTCATCTCTCCAATCCTTTTCGATATATCCAAATTCCCATGTCACGTAATAACTTCCCTGCAACATCCCTTCACTGCCATCGGTCTGAGATTTATACCCGTCAGATGACGACGTACCAAATGGGGCACCTCCCCTCGGGCCCTCTGACTGCCCGTGACCGAACCCCCTCCATCCACAGAAGCACCTAGCACGTACGGCTAGACCTTCCCAGCTAGCCTGCTCGGACATCAGGTAGTGCAAACCGAGTTCTTACTTGGACTCTGTGAGTCCAGGCCAATTTTTCTTTAACATTTGTTGGGGGGTGGGGGGTTATTCACAAATAGGAGACTCTAAAGAAGGAAGAATGGGAAATAGATCATAGCACAAAAAATGAAATAAAGGGGCCTTTTTCGGGCGCCTGGGTGGCTCAATTGGTTAAGCGA
>NW_028011277.1:0-834 GCF_054177405.1 Leptonychotes weddellii
CAGCCAGAGGAATGTTGAAAAAGAAGAGCAAAGCTGGCGGCATCACAATTCCGGACTTCCAGCTCTATTACAAAGCTGTCATCATCAAGACAGTATGGTAGTGGCACAAAAACAGACACATAGATCAATGGAACAGAATAGAGAGCCCAGAAGTGGCCCCTCAACTCTATGGTCAACTAATCTTTGACAAAGCAGGAAAGCATGTCCAATGGAAAAAAGACAGTCTCTTCAATAAATGGTGCTGGGAAAATTGGACAGCCACATGCAGAAGAATGAAACTGGACCATTTCCTTACACCACACACAAAAATAGACTCCAGGGGCGCCTGGGTGGCTCAGATGGTTAAGCGTCTGCCTTCCGTTCAGGTCATGATCCCAGGACCTGGGATCGAGTCCCGCATCGGGCTCCCTGCTCAGCGGGGAGCCTGCTTCTCCCTCTGCCTCTCTCTCTCTCTCTCTGCCTCTTACGAAAAAATAAATAAATAAAATCTTTAAAAAAAAAATAGACTCCAAATGGTTGAAAGACCTCAATGTGAGACAGGAGTCCATCAAAATCCTAAAGGAGAACAGAGACAGCAACCTCTTTGACCTCAGCCACAGCAAGTTCTTCCTAGAAACATCGCCAAAGGCAAGGGAAGCATGCTACAATATGGATGAACCTTGAGGATGTTATACTAAGTGAAATAGACATGTATTAAATGACTCCACTTACATGAGGTACTTAGAGTAGTCAAATCATAAAGACAGAAATTAAATGGTGGATGCTAAGGGCTTGAAGGACGGGAGAATGGGGAGTTATTGTCTAATAGAGAATTTCAGATTTACCAAGTGAAAA
>NW_028011278.1:0-834 GCF_054177405.1 Leptonychotes weddellii
ATACCTGTTTATTTTCCATGGCTCTGCAGATTGGCAATTTGGCTTACCTTTAATTGAGTGGTTATGCTGGTTTCAGTTGGTCTCACTTACATTCCTGTGATCAGCTGTTGGGTTGGTCTGGGACTGGCTTCTCACAGATAGCCTCAACAATGACAGCTCATCTCTTTTCCGTGTAGTCTAAGAGCAGGTCAGCCTGAAATTTTCACGTGGCAGCTGGGCAGGTTTCTAAAACACTGAGTGAGAGCTTGAAAGTTTCTTTAGGCTTAGCCTTAGAACTTGCACACTGTCATTTCTGTCCCATTGTTTTGACTAAAACCAGTCACAATACCAGACCATAATTAAGGAGAAGGTAAATAGACTCCATCTTTTGATTGGAAGAATTGCAAATACCCCTTAGAAAGTACAAGGATACAGGAAAGATTTGAGAAAAATGGCCATTTTTGCAATATACCGCATTTAGCCTTTCAGCTGTCTTGCAAGCTAATAGTCTTTTTTTCCTGCTCATTGTTAAAAATTTTTTATTGTTATGTTAATCACCATACATTACATCATTAGTTTTTGATGTAGTGTTCCATGATTCATTGTTTGTGCATAACACCCAGTGCTCCATGCAGAACGTGCCCTCTTTAATACCCATCACCAGGCTAACCCAGTCTTCCAACCTCCTCCCTTCTAGAACCCTCAGTTTGTTTCTCAGAGTCCATTGTCTCTCATGGTTCGTCTCCCCTCCGATTTCTCCCCCTTCATTCTTCCCCTCCTGCTATCTTCTTCTTTTTTTTTTTCTTAACATATAATGTATTATTTGTTTCAGAGGTACAGATCTGAGATTCAACA
>NW_028011279.1:0-834 GCF_054177405.1 Leptonychotes weddellii
GAGAAGAATGTGTATTCTGTGGTTCGATGAGGTATTCTATAAATGTCAATTAGATCAAGTTGATTGATGGTGTTGTTTGGGTCAACTATAACTTTACTGGTTTTCTGCCTGCTGAATCTGCCCATTTCTGATAGAGGGCTGTTGAAATCTCCAACAATAACAGTGGATTCATCCATTTTTTCTTGCAATTCTACCAGTTCTTGCCTCACATACTTTGACACTATGTTGTTACATGTGTACATGTTAAGGCGTGTTGTTTCTTCTTGGAGAATTGACCTCTTTGTTGTTATGTAATGCTCCTCTTTACCGCTGATAATTTTCCTTGTGAAGTCTGCTTTGTCCAAAATAATACAGTTACTCCTCTGTTCTTTTGGTTAGTGTTAGAATGGTACATTTTTCTCTGTCCCTTTGCTTTTAATCTATGTGTATCTTTATATTTAAAGTGGGTATTTTATAGACAACATAACATATAATTGGGTCTTGTTTTTATCTACTCTGACAGTCTTCTCTTTTAATTGGTGAATTTAGACCACTTCCATTTAGTGGTTTTTATTTTTTATTTATTTATTTTTTATTCTTATGTTAATCCCCATACATTACATCATTAGTTTTAGATGAAGTGTTCCATGATTCATTGTTTGTGCATAACACCCAGTGCTCCATGCAGAATGTGCCCTCCTCAATACCCACCACCAGGCTAACCCATCCTCCCGCAGCCCTCCCCTCTAGAACCCTGTTTGTTTTTCAGAGTCCATCGTCTCTCATGGTTTGTCTACCCCTCCGATTTCCGCCGCTTCATTCTTCCCCTCCCGCTACCTTCTTCTTCTTCTTTTT
>NW_028011280.1:0-834 GCF_054177405.1 Leptonychotes weddellii
ACAGACCAATATCCCTGATGAACATGGATGCAAAAATTTCACCAAAATACTAACCAATAGGATCCAACAGTACATTAAAAGGATTATTCACCTCGACCAAGTGGGATTTGTCCCTGGGATGCAAGGTTGGTTCAACATCCGCAAATTAATCAATGTGATACATTAATAAAAGAAAGAATAAGAACCATATGATTCTCTCACTAGATGCAGAAAAAGCGTTTGACAAAGTACAGCTACCTTTCTTGATCAAAACTCTTCAGAGTATAGGGATCGAGGGTACATACCTCAATATCATAAAAGCCATTGATGAAAAACCCACAGCGAATATCATTCTCAATGGGGAAAAACTGAGAGCTTTCCCCCTAAGGTCGGGAACATGGCAGGGATGTCCACTGTCACCACTGCTATTCAACATAGTACTAGAAGTCCTAGCCACAGTAATGAGACAACAAAAAGAAATGCATCCAAATCGGCAAAAAGGAGAATTACAGACCAATATCCCTGATGAACATGGATGCAAAAATTTCACCAAAATACTAACCAATAGGATCCAACAGTACATTAAAAGGATTATTCACCTCGACCAAGTGGGATTTGTCCCTGGGATGCAAGGTTGGTTCAACATCCGCAAATTAATCATGACCTGAGCCAAAGGCAGTCACTTAACTGACTGAGCCACCCAGGCATCCTAATCTACACTTTTTTTAAAAGAAAAAATATTCAAGAACATAATATTGGCTTAGGAATGTGTGAAGAAAATAGTAAAACATGAAAGAAGTTTTAGTTATAGGCTACAGCATGTGTATGTGAGTGTGTATAAGGTAAAGGTACTAT
>NW_028011281.1:0-834 GCF_054177405.1 Leptonychotes weddellii
GGTGCCCAGGGGCAGCCAAACAGAGAGGGACAAATAATACAGGCCACTGGAATCCAGGGCCAACGGCCTCATCTCGCTCCTTCCGACTGCTTCTGTCCTCAGTACTCCTGCCCCTGTACTAGCAGGCACCACCTACAGGCCCCCGAATCTCCTCATCCTTCCTCCCCGAACACGGCCCAATGACGTGGTCAAAGCTGGCCTTCCTCTCTAACGGCTGAGAGCTGACTGTGAAGTCAGGACACCTGGATTCCAGGCCTGGCTCTGTCACTGGCGGCCCCGGGACCCGGAGGAAAGCGCCTCACTTCTACTTCTTCTGCAGCAAAGTAAGAGCCTGGTTTGGCCCTGTGGTCCTGCAGACCACAGCTCTGCCTAGCTCCCCAGGGAGCTGAGCTCTGAGGCTCCTACCAGACTCTCCCCGACCACCCCGAGAGCTGCTTCAGGTAAAGAGCAGGCAGGTCAATGGAAAGGCACCAAGACCTGGGGCGACTCCGCTGCCACCTGCCCGCGGCACCCACAACCTCAGGGCCCCACCTGCGGGGGCAGGTGCCAGCAGGAGCCGGTGGGCATGTACCCCTCTGACCTGGGGGGCACGCAGGTATTGCATGGGGCCTTGTGATTCAGCTGCCCCAGGCCTCCGTGTCCTTCCCAGCAAGGAGGGGGGTGTCCATCGTGCAGCGACCTCACAGGGGGGCTCTGAAGGTGGCCGAAGATGTGGGTACGAGGGCTTGGCTCAGCGCCTGGCATGCCTCGTGCATGGTGGCAGCCTAATCAGCGGTGGTTCAGGGAAGCAAGGCAGCAATGGTGAGTCTGTCTCACTCACTTCAACCCAGCTCA
>NW_028011282.1:0-11734 GCF_054177405.1 Leptonychotes weddellii
GAGGGGCACCTGGGTGGCTCAGTTGGTTAAGCGACTGCCTTCGGCTCAGGTCATGATCCTGGAGTCCCGGGATCGAGTCCCGCATCGGGCTCCCTGCTCAGCAGGGAGTCTGCTTCTCCCTCTGACCCTCCCCCCTCTCATGTGCTCTCTCTCTCCTCTCATCCTCTCTCTCAAATAAATAAATAAAATCTTTAAAAAATAAAAAAATAAAGGAGATGAAAATTTCAGCTTGTAAATATAAGTGCAATGAGGGAGTTAAAAATCACCAGTCATAATCATCACAGTAATAACTGATTTAAAAAAGAATCATTAATAATTCTAAAATTAGTAGGTAAAAGTTTGATGAGGAACAGGACATTTATATAATTTCAAAATGTCCTCACAAATTATTTATTAGTTACAAAAGAAAAAAATTAACTTTACAGTGGAGAAACTTGGCAGACTCTATTTTTTTTAAAGATCTTATTTGAGAGAGTGAGCAAATGAGAGAGAGAGAGAGAGAGAGCATGAGCAGGGGAAGAGGGAGAAGCAGACTCCCCGCTGAGCAGAGTCCATTGTGGGACTCAATCTCAGGATGCTGGGATCATGACCTGAGCAGAAAGAAGACACTTAATCGACTGAACCACCCAGGTGCCCCTTGGCAGATTCTATTTTAACCAAAGGTTCAAACTTAACAACATCACCAATAATGAGATAAACTGACATCTATGTCCACTGATATGATGCACTGAGAGGGACAATATTACTTCTGTGGCATTTCTGCCAAAATGCAAAAACTGGATCTGATCATGAGGACAGACTATACAAATGTGAGGATGCTTTACAAAATAACTAGTACTCTTCAAAAATGTCAGTATCATAAAAGATTTTTTTTTGAAGTTAAGAAACTATTATAGATTAAATGAGAGTACAGGGACATAACAACTAAATCAAAGTGTGATCTTGAATTGGACCAGTTGAAATGGAATGGATAACCTGTTTAACTATCGAAAACTACTACTGATAGTGTTCTGCCATCTGAGAGAACCAAAAATATTAAATTAAAAACAGTGCAAGTAAAAAAGCAAGCAATAATTAACTAAGAAAAAAAATGGTACTATAAAGGAAAAATACTTGACTGAACAGTAAGCAATATTCACACACTTAACCATGCAAACACTATTAATTACTAAAAATAAGATTTTATTAAAAATATGGGGATACAGATGAAGAAAAAAAATATGGGGATACAGGAAATGGTCAGGAAAGTGGTATAAATAAACTAATAGGAAAATCAACAGGATTTTTTTTTAAAGATTTTATTTATTTATTTGACAGAGAAAGACACAGTGAGAGAGGGAACACAAGCAGGGGGAGTGGGAGAGGGGGAAGCAGGCTTCCCACGGGGCAGGGAGCCCGATGCGGGGCTCGATCCCAGGACCCTGGGATCATGACCTGAGCCAAAGGCAGACACTTAACGACTGAGCCACCCAGGTGCCCCTCAACAGGATTTTTCTTAATGGGAAATCAACTGAGAATGTCTAAACTTAATAAATTAAGAAATAACACTATATTATTTAGAAATACAGAGGTTAATATTGGAAGCAATAGCTAAAAGTTGAAAGCATTTACCTCTGAGGAGCAGCAATGAAGGGTGGGGAACTGCTGTTTTTTATTTTTAAGCTTTTGAGTATTAACTGAACATTTAACTATATGTGTGTATATTATTTTAATTTACAAAATTAAAAATCATTTATTTTTAAACAAGGAAGAAACATTGTCAAAAATAGCTGACAGAGAGAAGAAAGCAAAATGAAATATTTACTAAAAGTACCACAGTACCAAAAAGAAAAGTACCATAGTACAAATAAGGATACACAGGCCCTTTATTTCTCAATAGTCCTCGAGCAAGAGTGTATCATAGCACAGAACTATTCATTTACATAAGGAAATAATATCCAAACAAGCTGAACTGTTTTCAGTCTACTCTGTTTCATAGGCAAAGAATGATGTATTTTGGAAATATTCTCATCAAAAATGCTTAAAATAGTAAAAATTCAACACCTCAAGGAATAAGCTTTGGATATCTGGAATATAAACTTGTTAGTTCCTAATAAGGATTACTGAGACACTAATTATCAGTTTCAGGCTTCTGTCTTCTTCATTTCAAGAGCCATCATACCAGTTTTCTTTAGACTGCCTGGGCTGGTTTGGGCCAAGATCTAGTCAATATGTAGTCTGACAGAGATGTGGGTAAATAAGATAGAGGAATGAAGAAAAACAGAGAGTCCCAGCCAGCTGAATATCGAGTGCGGGGATGCACAGATGTCAAAGCATGTTCCATGCAGTCAGTGACCAGGTTCAGGTTTGTGCTACATTTCAACAGCCCTTGTTTGACACCATCGTAATCTGTATACAAAAAGAGAAAGGGTGGTCAGCAATCTTATTCCGTGTATTTTTTTTAAAGATTTTATTTATTTGTTTGACCGAGAGAGAGCGAGCATGAGCAGTGGGAGAGGCAGAGCGAGAGGGAGAAGCGGGCTCAGAGAATGAGAAGCAGACATCCCCCTGAGCAGGGAGCCCGATGTGGGGCTCGATCCCAGGACCACGGGATCATGAGCTGAGCCAAGGCAGATGCTTAACTGACTAAGCCACCCAGGTGCCCCAATATTATTCCTTGTATTTTAATATTAAGATCCTGTTATACCAGGGTGCCTGGGTGGCTCAGTCATTAAGCGTCTGCCTTCGGCTCAAGTCATGATCCCAGGGTCCTGGGATCGAGCCCCACATCAGGCTCCCTGCTCGGTGGAGAGCCTGCTTCTCCCTCTACCACTCCTCCTGCTTGTGTTCCCTCTCTCACTGTCTCTCTGTCTGTCAAATCAATCAATCAATCAATCAATCAATCTTAAAAAAAAAGATCCTGTTATACCCAGTCACAGAAGTCTAACTACATTTAATTTCTACAAGGATTAGGCTGATCAGATCTATGCTTCCCAGTGACAGCCACCAGCCAAATGTAGCTGTTGAACTCTTAAAATTTAGCTAGTATGACTAAAAACTGAATTTTTAAATTTTAATTAATCTTAGTTTTAAAACTCAAATCCATTACTGGAAAACGTTTTAGTATTTTTGGAGTTGTCCATGGATGAAAATAATTTACAGTGCTATCCAATAGAAATATAATGAGAGCTACATATATAATCTTAAATTTTCTAGCTGCCACTTAAAAAAAGGAAACAGGTGAAATTAATTAATTTTAATAATACAGTTATTTAATCCTACATATCCAAATACTATCATTTCAGTATTTATTATCAATATAAGGTATTTTTTATTCTTATAAGTAATGCTAGTGGCAACTCTAAATTTTCTTAATCTACAGATGAAGTATTTCCTAGGAAAATTTAGCATCCAAGTTTAGATATGCTGTAAGTGTAAAATACACACCAATTCTCAAAGACTACTAAGAAAAATAATAATAAATACCTTATTAACAACTTTATATTGATAATAACTCTATGAATAATTTCAACTCCCTTAATTTTTTTTTTTTAAGATTTTATTTATTTGTCAGAGAGAGAGCGAGAGAGCATGAGCACAAGCAAGGGGAGTGGCAGGCAGAGCAGGCTGAGGTAGAAGCAAGCTCCCCACTGAGCAAGGAGCCCAATATGGGACTTGATCCCAGACCTCTGGGATCATGACTTGAGCTAAAGGCAAACGCTTAACCAATGAGCCACCCAGGTGCCCCTCAACTCCTTTTAAATCATGAAATATATATATCCTTTTTTTTAAAAATATTTTTATTTATTTATTTGAGAGAGAGAGAGCATGAGAGTGGGGAGGGTCAGAGGGAGAAGCAGACTCCCTGCCGAGCAGGGAGCCCGATGCGGGACTCGATCCAGGGACTCCAGGATCATGACCTGAGCCGAAGGCAGTTGCTTAACCAACTGAGCCACCCAGGCGTCCTATATATATCCTTTTATATCTATATATACTTTGATGTATAGTCACTACAATAAATTCTATTTCCCTCTTAATTTCTATTGTCAAACTATATGTATCCAGAAGGGGGAAAAATTCCCTAATACCCAGTTTAAAACCTTAGAAGGGAAAGAGTTTACAACTATGGCTGGCCCTCTGGCATGTTGGGAACTGTAGTTCCCTGGCTTGCTATGAGTTCTGAGAGGCTCAGGCACCGTTTTGTGCTAGCTTTTTCTTGATCCGGTTTTTCTCCCCTCTGCTATCGGTGACCCTCTTAGGCCTGATGCACCCAGAAGACGGTGCTGTAGGTTGGGAGTCTTCTGTCTGCACTTCCGTCTACCTTTCTTTCTCGGGACTATAGTTATCACTCAAAGCCAGTGACAGAGCCGCTGCCACCCACCCATCACAGGGTCCCTTTGTGAAAGGAGAGCTGCTCCCTTTGGCCTTGGCAAGCTACTGACTCCTTTGTGTGAAGAAAAAGCATCACTGCCCCCAGGAAGATGGAACCTCACACCAACGTGCATGACTTACTTCTATGAAGAAGGCTGCTTTGCCTCCACCCCCAAACTGCCTCCTCTTCCAGGTCATAAGAATGCCATTCTTACAAGAAATTGAACCATCTAGGGGCGCCTGGGTGGCTCAGTCATTGGGCATCTGCCTTCGGCTCAGGTCATGATCCCAGGGTCCTGGGATCGAGCCCCGCATCGGGCTCCCTGCTCCGCGGGAAGCCTGCTTCTCCCTCTCCCACTCCCCCTGCTTGTGTTCCCTCTCTCACTGTGTCTCTCTCTGTCAAATAAGTAAATAAAAATCGTTAATTAAAAAAAATAAGAAAAAAAAGAAAGAAATTGAACCATCTCTCTCCCATGAAGCTCCTGAGGGCTGCACATGGGGTCCAGTCTCTGGGGACAGCCAATAAAGCGCTGCAAAGCTGGTCCTCACCCACTTCCCCCTGCCCACACACGCCCTCCCTCCTCCCACAGTAAGACATGGAGTTTGTGCCTGGGCCCTCTGTTACCAAAAGGGTAGACAATACTGAAGGCTGTACTTCAGTTGTGCAGGCCTCCCACACCAGCCCCGCCAAACTACAGAGGGGCACACGCAGAGGTTCTGGGCCTCTAACCATGTAATACCTCCCTAGTGCTCATGTGGCCTTGGCCCCAGGCTGTCCATATAACCTCTTCCTCAGCCATGACAGCCATCACCAAGCCAACCATGAGGGCACTGGGCCCTTCCCAAACCCCTCCTGTCCTGGGAAGGCTTTGTTTAAGGAGCTTTGCTCTCAGAGGACCTGCTCATCATTCTTCACCAACCCTCTTTTCCCCTTCTCAGGCAAGGTTAGCCATTATCCTATCCAAAGAAAAGCTCACGGGTGTCAAAAAACTTCTGTCCATAGGCTTCCTTGATATGCACAGGGACTTCTTCCCAGGCTTGCTTTAGTTTCTCTAAGCACTGCTGTGGTTCTGTCATTCCGGTTCTGAAGTAGCCAGGTTCAACTATGCTGATTTTCACCCCAAAATGTTGAAGCTCACGCCTGAAAATAAAAACCCTTGAGTTAACTCTTTTGCTTGGAAGACACAATTTCTTTTCTTTTTTTTTTTTTTTTTTTTGGAAGACACAATTTCAATGTTCTCAGGAAGGAAAACAAAACAAGTGTATAAAAACATCTCTACTGAATATTTTAAAGGATAAAGAAATGGAGAGGAAAAGAAAAAAAAATTTTTAATATCCCTAGGTCCAACAATTGGGACAGGATTATACAAACTACCATAACCAGTCAATTCTACATCCACACTTTTCATAGTTATTAAGTCCCTACCATGTGTTAGACAGTGGAGCCATGCAGAATACAAGGAAGAATAAAGAAAGTTAGCATTTTTATGGCAGCTACTGTGCTAAGCTTCTTACATGCACATCTCAGAAAATTAAGGCTCAGTTGTTAGCCTCAAAACGTTCACAGTGGATGAATCCGACAAGTAAGCAAATAATTGTAACACAACTCAGAAGAATTATAAAGGAGAGGTATTCAAGGGGCTACATATGTAGAGAGGAGGAGGCAGATAGATTTTCTGAGGGAGTCAGGGAAGGCTTCAATGAGGAGAGAATGTTTCAGCTGAGGCTTGAAGGATAAAGAGGAAATTTCTGAGTGAAGAAAGGGGAAGAGCAAAATACCAGGTAGGGGGAACTGGACCTGCAAGAGCATGGGCCTCTGAAGAATTACCATGTATTCAAAGACTACAAGAGACCATTAATGGAATATGATGTGGGCATGAAAATTACAAGTCATTGGTCATTCTAGAACATTCAGGTTAGTTCAACAAACAGTTCCAAAATCCTTCTCAGGGGCTGGGTATGTACCAGGCACTGTGCTAAGTGCTGCCTTCACCAAGTGAAATAAGATGGCGTTGTGTCCCACAGGAGAGGTATACTCCAGGTGTTTAGAGGACAGTGATGAGGGGTGTTCCCTAATCTAGAGGTTGAAGTGGCCTCACTGGAGAAGGTGAAGCCCAAGCTGATGTCAAGGACAAATGTTTGAAATAATGGTCCAGAAGAAGGTAAAACACAAAGCATCATGACCCTCTAAAGCGGCAAGTGGTTCTCAAAGTGTGGTCCCCAGATAAATGGCAACATCAGCATCTGGGAGCCTGTTAGAAATACAAATTATTGGACTGTAGTCCAGATTTATTAAGTCAAACTGGGGGGTGAGACCCGACAATCTGCGTGAATAACCCATCCAGCTGGCTCTGACGCATCCTAGAGGTTAAAAACCACTTTTCTTTTTTTTTTTTTTTTTTTTAAGATTTTATTTATTTATTTGAGAGAGAGAGTGAATGAGAGAAAGAGCACAAGAGGGGGGAGCAGGAGAGAGAGAAGCAGACTCCCTGCTGAGCAGGGAGCCCGATGCGGGACTCGATCCCAGGACTCCAGGATCATGACCTGAGCCGAAGGCAGTCGCTTAACCAACTGAGCCACCCAGGCGCCCAAAAACCACTTTTCTAAAGGAAAAGCCTCCCTTATCAAAGCAAAATCTAAAACCTTCTATGGTAGAGCCTCAGAGACTCTCCAGGTGCCCGTATGTGCTGGAGAAGAGAGAGGGCTGTGCAAGCCAGTGGTGCCTCTGCCCTAAAATTCCACTTCCCCTTGTAGCTTCCTCACGGTGATTCCCATCACACCAAGACGCCTGCATTCCCTTTAAAACTCCAGCTCATAAGTGGGACAGAACTTCCTTTCCCTGTTCAGCCTTAGCACAATTAAAGCACATGAAAATTTTCTAAAGGAATCTGTGATTTGAACATTGGAAGGACATTCTTTGCTCCTGGTCTGAGAATGAGTCAAGGGGTCTGAGTCACCAGTCGTGAGTGGTGGTAAATCAATAGGCAGCAGCCCCGTGGAGGCAGACAGAAGGTCAGTTAGGCTGGAAGCCAAGCAAGGTGCCTGCCACATGGTGACAACTCATATGACTTCCTCAATTATTTCCCTATTCCCTTCCTAGGCAGATAATACAATATGCATATTATAAGAGACATCTACTAGTCATGGCACGTGGTAGGCTATATAATGGCCCCCAAAGATACCAGGTCCTAATCCCTGGAACCTATAAATGTCACCCTATGTGACACTTTGCAGTTGTGATTAAATTAAGGATCTTGAGACAGGGAGATTATGCTAGATAATTTGGGTGTGCAATCACAGCTATCTTTTTTTTTTAAGATTTTATTTATTTGAGAGAGAGAGAGACAGAGATAGTGAGAGAGAGCACAAGCAAGGAGGAGAGGGAGAAGCAGACTCCCTGCCGAGCAGGAAGCCCAATGCAGGGCTTGATCCCAGGACCCTGGGATCATGACCTGAGCCAAAGGCAGACACTCAACCGACTGAGCCACCCACCCGCACCAGCAATCACAACTGTCTTTATAAGAGAGACAGAGGCAAATTTGAAGACCCATAGAGGAAAAGAAAGCAATATGAACTTGGGGGCAGAGATTGGAGTGATGTAGCCACAAGCCAAGGAATGCTGACAGCCCCCAGAAGCTGGAAGAGGCACAGAACAGATTCTCCCCTAGAGCCTTCAGAAGGAACCTGGCCCTGTCAACAATTTGATTTTGGCCCAATAACACAGATTTCAGGCTTTGGCCTCCAGAGCTGTGAGGGAATAAATATGTGTTGTTTTCAGACACTGTAAATTATAGCAGCCATGGGACGCCTGGCTGGCTCAGTCGACAGAGCATGCGACTCTTGATCTTGGCATTGTGAGTTCGAGCCCCACGTTGGGTGTGGAGATTACTTAAAAAGATAAAATCTTAAAAAAGAAAAACTACAGCAGCCATAGGAAGCTAATACACAGTGCCTAAAATATTCACAGCTCATTCCCAAGTGTGAAACTGCCCTAAAGTCTGTTCCTGCTAAACAGGGAGTCTTGTAGCAATATTTTGTGCCATGTGACTACCCCATCATGTCCCCAGCTAACTGGACCAGGGAGGGTACCTGGTGGGAGGAGAGCCCTGCTTAGGACTAGAGAGCAGCTCTGCCTGTTATTACCTGTGTTGTGACCATGGTGACTTACTAACCTCTGCACCCCAGTTTCCTCACACATACAATAAGGATAAAAATAATACCTTCCTCATTGGGTTGCTATGAAAATTGTGAGATGTAAAATACTCGCAACAGTACCTGGCACATAATAAGTGCACGAAAATGTCACAGAACAGGTCTCCTGACACACACACAAAATAAACACAGCTAACAGAGTCCTCCCTCTTAGGAAGGAAAAGGTAAAGGTAAATATAAAAAGGAAGCAGCGGATAGAGCTACACAAAGCTGAAACAGTGCATGAAAAAAAGCCAGGAGGTAGTGGGGCGCTTGGGTGGCTCAGTAGTTAAGCATCTGTCTTCGGCTCAGGTCATGATCCCAGGGTCCTGGGATCAAGCCCCGCATTGGGCTCCCTGCTCCGGGGAAAGCCTGCTTCTCCCTCTCCCACTCCCCCTGCTTGTGTTCCCTCTCTCGCTCTGTCTCTCTCTGTCAAATAAATAAAATCTTAAAAAAAAAAAGAAAGAAAGAAAAGATATACAGAGTAAAGCAGATGAGCGCCCAGAGAGAAAGAGTGTCACCATGGAGAGACAAGGACAGGCTCACTGTAAGGAGGAAAGAAGACAGTCATCTTCTCTTCAGAAATGAAATTTTTTTTTTAAAGATTTTATTTATTTATTTATTTGAGAGAGAGAGAGAGAGCACATGAGAGGGGGGAGGGTCAGAGGGAGAAGCAGACTCCCTGCCGAGCAGGGAGCCCGATGCAGGACTCGATCCAGGGACTCCAGGATCATGACCTGAGCCAAAGGCAGCCGCTTAACCAACTGAGCCACCCAGGCGCCCTGAAATTTTTTTTTAAAGATTTTATTTATTTGACAGAAAGAGCACACAAGCAGGGGGAGCGGCAGAGGGATAGGGAGAAGCAGACTCCCCGCCGAGCAGGGAGCCCAGGACTCTGGGATCACGACCTGAGCCGAAGGCAGACGCTTAACCATCTGAGGCATCCACGTGCCCCAAGAAATGAAATTTTATCAAGGATAAATCTTGAGAATGAAAAGTGTGATGTGGTGGCAGGACACAAAGACCTAGGGTCAAAACACAGTTCAGCCAAATCCGGGTGCTGGCAGGTGAACTTTGGGAAAGAGACTTAAATCTGAGCCTCAGTTTCCTATATAAAACAGACTAGTAATAATATTTACAAATCAAGATTTTTGGAGTAATGAAATAAGATAATGTAGGCGAAAGCAATGAGCACAGTGCGTAAGACATATTTGTTGCTTTTGTTTTAACTTAAGAGCATTACCTCAGAATATCTGAAAAGGCTTCTACTCCATACTTGGAGCTACAGTAGACTCCTCCAAAGAAAGCAATTCTTCCCAGAATGCTGGAGACATTAACAATCCTCCCCCGTGCTCTCCTCACCAAGGGAAGCATGCTCAAGGTCAACTCAATCAAACCAATGAGGTTCACTTTGAGGACATCCATATAGTCCTCCATCTTCAGCCACTCACTGTAGCAATGTGGGTGAAAAATGCCTGCATTGTTGACCAGGCCCCAGAGTCCTAAAACAAAGTCAAAGCAGAAGTTTGGTTTCAGACAACACAGACAGACCATTTACCTTAATCCATCTTCCTGCTGACAACTAAAAATGTTAGACAAAATATATTTTTTTAATGTTCTTATATGTATCAGTTAACAAGAAAGTATAGAAAGGTCAGGGCAAAAACTAAGGCAGGAATCCAGAGACAGTAAAGAGAACACTGATGCCAGTTTTTGATTTGAGGGAATTTGCCAACCAGTGTGAACTTGAATTTCAGTATTTATAGCCTCAAAAAAATTCATAATAAGATATGAAGTCCAGGGCCCACCTAAGGTAGGGATTCTAATAAAAAAAATACTTTTTTCATTAAACTGGGATCTTTAATGGCTATGCTCTCAGTACAAGGGTAAGATAGAAAGTCCTTCCAAAGGACTGAGAGTAAAACTGTCCACCTTGAACTTTGGTGTTGTGGAGAAGCAGCAAGAATCAACCCTATCAACCCTGAGGAATCATAACCACAAGCCATCCCTCATGAGAGTTTGCGGCCAAATTCCCACTATCTGGATGGTCCAAAACTCTCAAGCCAAGAATTAAGTTCAAGGTGGTCAAGGCAGTTCACTGTCATAAATCAGAATACAGAAGGAAACAAAACACCAAACTCAAGAACCAGCAGAATCAATAGCAGAAAAAGACTCACAAAGACATTAGATATTAGAATTATAAGACATATAATATGAAATATGTATGCTAAATGTAACTTTATTTTTTTTAAAGATTTTATTTATTTATTTGTCAGAGAATGAGAGAGAGAGCACATAAGCAGGGGGGAGCGGAAGGCAGAGGGAGAAGCAGGCTCCCCCGCCAGGCAAGGAACCAGACATGGGACTTGATCCCAGGACCCTGGGATCATGACCTGAGCCGAAGGCAGACGCTTAACCAACGGAGCCACACAGGTGCCCAGGAATGACTTTTAAATGGTAGCCAAGGGGAGAAGAATCAGTTTCTTAAAAATACGATGAAAATTCGGGGCCCCTGGGTGGCTCAGTTGTTAAGCGTCTGCCTTTAGCTCCAGGTCATGATCCCAGGGTCCTGGGATGGAACCCGGCATCGGGCTCTGTGCTCAGCAAGGAGCCTGCTTCTCCCTCTCCCACTCCCCCTGCTTGTGTTCCCTCTCTCGCTGTGTCCCTCTCTGTCAAATAAACAAAATCTTTAAAAGAAAAAAAAAGAATACCTTGAAAATTCTTTAAGCATAAGAGAACTATGGTTATAAATACTCCACTGGCAAAAGTGGGATAATAGCTTCAAATCTATTTGGCTCATTCTTCAAGGTAAACCTTGTTAAGGAAATGAAACACCACCAAGGATCAGGACTATCCTTCAAGTGAAAAAGACAGCCTTTTAGGCCCTGCTTTTGAGAGTTTACATATAGAGAGAAAACTTTAACAACTTCATGCCCATGCAGTTGAATGAATGAAAGGAGAAACTACTTCTCCTTACCTCTGTCCCCCACACGCTCCTTCACCCACTGGGCGGCCGCAGAGATGCTCTCTGTCTTGGTGACGTCCAGGATCACCGTCTCCAGCCTGTCTGACGTCTGGCCTCTCAGCTGCTGGGCCCCCTCCTCCGTCAGACACGCGGCCAGCACCCTCAAGCCTCGCAGGTCCAGCTGCCTGGCCAGCAGGTTCCCGAAGCCCGAGTCGCAGCCCGTGATGA
>NW_028011283.1:0-834 GCF_054177405.1 Leptonychotes weddellii
TCCAGGGCCAGATGGCTTCCCAGGGGAATTCTACCAAACATTTAAAGAAGAATTAATACCTATTCTTCTGAAACTGTTCCAAAAAATAGAAATGGAAGGAAAACTTCCAAACTCATTTTATGAGGCCACCATTACCTCGATCCCAAACCAGACAAAGACCCCATCAAAAAGGAGAATTACAGAACAATATCCCTGATGAACACGGATGCAAAAATTCTCACCAAAATACTAGCCAATAGGATCCAACAGCACATTAAAAGGATTATTCACCACAACCAAATGGGATTTATTCCTGGGCTCCAAGGGTGTTTCAACAACCACAAATCAATCAACGTGATACAATACATTAATAAAAAAAAGTGTGACAAGAACCATATGATCCTCTCAATAGATGCAGAAAAAGCATTTGACAAAGCACAGCATCCTTTCTTGATCAAAATATTACTCTCTTTCTCTTCACAGTGTGGGGATAGAGGGAACATACCTCAATATTATAAAAGCCATATACAGAAAGCCCACAGTGAATATCATTCTCAGTAGGGAAAAAGTGAGAGCTTTTCCCCTAAGGTCAGAAACAAGACAGGGATGTCCAATATCACCACTTTTTTTTTTCAATGTAATACTAAAAGTCTTAGCCTCAGCAATCAGACAACAAAAAGAAATAAAAGGCATCTGAATCAGCAAAGAAGTCAAACTCTCACTCTTTGCAGATAACCTGATACTCTATGTGGAAAACCCAAAAGACACCACCCCAAAATTGCTAGAACTCATACAGGAAGTCAGCAATGTGGCAGGATATAAAATCAATATACAGAAATCAGTTACATTTCTATA
>NW_028011284.1:0-834 GCF_054177405.1 Leptonychotes weddellii
TGAATTCTGAAGGAAGAAGAATTCACTGACAAGAGACTAATAAATCAGTGGTGTATGCCATAATCTCTAGGGTAACCATAAAAGTATAATTCACAACTGCAAGAAAGCAAGCTCGCGCAGCTCCTGCTCAGGCAGGGCACGCACCCAGGACCTCTGTTTCTCAGCGATGGAAAAGCACAGCCGCGCCCTCCGGATGCCGCTGCTCGGGGCTGCGACCCGCCTATTGCCGAGGGCACAGTCGAACTGGGTTCAGAAGGTCCACCTCCCGGGATGGCCCAAACACACGGTGGAGCGGGTACCCATCTGAGCATGTGCAGCAACGCGGGTCTCCAAGACCACCCGCAGGCTTGAGGATTCCCTAGGACTCGTACCTCAGAAGAGCGCTTCTACTTCTGAGTCCCGGGAGGCCTTCTGAGCGCTCTGATACGCGGCTAGGACTTCTTGCAGGGCGAGCGTGCAGAGTGGAAGCAGTAAAGGGAAAAAGGGCAGGGGGGAGGCCCCGTAGCAACCAGGCACGCCACGGCACTCGTTTCCTCCCAAAGGAGTCCCGCGGTCAACGCTTCAGTTGGCCAGGACTGCTGTGCGCCAAAACCTGCGACGCGCGGCGAGCCAGGGAAGCTCACCCAGGCCTAGGGGCCAGGGGTTTTCTTGAAGGTTCTGCGAGCATGCAGCATCCCTGTGAGGACTTTAGCTACTCAGGCCACAGCCCTCCAGATGTCAAACTGATACAGCACGGCCCGAGGCCGCACACAGACAGAACCAGATGTTCACCTAAGTCACACTGTTTGCATAAACCACCGGGCCAACTTGGAACAGCGACGCTTGGAACACAAA
>NW_028011285.1:0-834 GCF_054177405.1 Leptonychotes weddellii
AGTGATGTTGAGCACTTTTTCATGTGTCTGTTGGCCATTTGGATGTCTTCTTTGGAAAAATGTCTGCTCATGTCTTCTGCGCATTTCTTGATCGGATTATTTGTTCTTTGGGTGTTGAGTTTGGTAAGTTCTTTATAGATTTTGGATACTAGCCCTTTCGCTGAAATGTCATTTGCAAATATCTTCTCCCATTCTTTCGGTTGTCTTTTGGTTTTGTTGACTGTCAGTGGCTCCATATCTTCACCATACTTAGTATTACCAGTCTTTTTGTAATTCTAGCAATTCCAGTGGACTTGAAATGATTGTTTGTGTTGTCGCAATGAATAATGAATGATGATGAGAATTTTTCATGTGCTCCTTTGCCATGTGAATGAGTATCTTCTATTTTTGAAGTGTCTAGTCATTTCCCCTTTTTTAAGATCAGTATTTTATCTTCTTATTATATCACTTTAAGAATAAATTATATTCTGGATATATGTCTTTTATTGTTGATATATTTTATAGATAGTAATGTGAACAGCGTGCTTTTTCGTTTTAATATATTGAGTGCATTTCAAACAACAGAAGTCTTAATTTTTACTATCCTATTTGTCAGTTTTTAAAAGCTTTTGATGTATGCTTTTTGCATCACATTTAGGAAATTCTTGCCTAATCCAGGATAATAAATATGCTCACCCATTTTCTTCTAGAAAATTCATATCTTTAGTTCTCACTTTAAGTTCTATGATTCACTTCACATTTAAAAAATTTTGGTATAACCTGATTTTTTAGTACATGGATAACCAATGTTCCAATAAAATTTATTAAAAAGAAAAAAAAAGAATTAGTCTCCTT
>NW_028011286.1:0-834 GCF_054177405.1 Leptonychotes weddellii
TGGCCGGGGGGGATGCCTGACCTCCACACACACTCCCCCCCCAATCCCGTCTGCCTCACATGCCCCCTCTCCCTCCCGCGTGTTCTAGCAGGGCTTGGCAGGCTTTACCTATAAAGGGCAGGTGGTAAGATGTTCAGCCCCGTGGGCCAGACAGTCCCTGTTGCCAAGACGCAACTCTGCCCTCGTGATTAAAAGCAGCTGCGGTAAACTACCCTCCACGTGCTGGTGGGACTTTATGGGCGCTCAGATTTGAATTCCACGTAAGTTTCACACGTCAGGAAATATCATCCGTTGGATTTTTTTTAAGATTTTTTTTTTTTTAAAGATTTTATTTATTTATTTGAGACAGAATGAGAGAGAGAGAGAGAGAGCACATGAGAGGGGGGAGGGTCAGAGGGAGAAGCAGGCTCCCTGCTGAGCAGAGAGCCCAATGTGGGACTTGATCGCGGGACTCCAGGATCATGACCTGAGCCGAAGGCAGTCGCTTAACCAACTGAGCCACCCAGGCGCCCTAAAGATTTTAAGTTATCTCTTCACCCAGCGTGGGGCTGGAACTTAGGGCCCCGAGATCAAGAGTCACGTGCTCTACCGACTGAGCCAGCCAAGCGCCCCTAAAAAAAAGACATTTAAAAACATAAAAACCGTGGGTGCCTGGGTGGCTCAGTTGGTTAAGCGACTGCCTTCGGCTCAGGTCATGATCCCGGGGTCCTGGGATCGAGCCCCGTGTGGGGCTCCCTGTTCGGTGGGGAGCCTGCTTCTCCCTCTCCCTCTGCTGCTGCAGCTCCGCCTGCTGTGCTCGCTCGCTCTCTCTGTCACACAAATAAAACCTTTAAA
>NW_028011287.1:0-834 GCF_054177405.1 Leptonychotes weddellii
TAAGTGTGGTGTACAGCAACGGGCATGTGCAGAAGTGTCTCTACACTGAGTCCCTAAATACCAGAGGTCCAGGCTCAGGGTCCTTGTGATCTCCTGGCTGGGAGAGGAGAGCTGCTGGGATGAGCAGCCAGGGCAGCGGCTCACCTCCATTCACCTCACAAACCTAAAGTCTCACTTCAAGGGTTTTCATCTAAAGAGAACCTGGGACTTGACTTTATCACTCCTTTAAAACAAACAAACAAACAAACAAACACTTTGAAACATACAAAACAAGTTGCAGGAGTGGTAACGTCCTGTATCCCTCAGCTAAGTGCACCAGTTAGCATTTGCCCACATTTACTTTCTCTCTCTCCATATAAATGTTTGAAAGTACCCTGCAGACATCTCAAGGTAACGGGCTGGGCCACTGTTGCTCCTTTCCTTGGGCGATGTCCGTCAAAACCAGCCTCTGCAGGACCTTTCCTCCAAGGCCAGGGGAGGACATTGTCCTCTGGAGGAGGCCCCTCTTGTCCCTTCAGGAACCAGACACCTGTTGCCTTCAGGCTGTTAGAGAAGCTTCAGGCAGGCCGAGTGTTACTTGCCTCTCCCAGATGGTGCAGGCCAGGTGTGCCCTGTGCTTGTAGGAACACGTTGAGGTTGTCATGCCCCCAGCACCACCTGCCCTCTGGACTCCTTCTGGTGGCTTTGGTAGGCAGTGGGTCCAGGGTCAGCCTGAGCTCTAGAACCCCCCACCCCAGGAGAGGCCCTTCAGGGAGGTGCAGCTGCCCCCTTAGCTCCTGCCCTCCTGACTCTCTGTGCCCTGCAGGGATCTTAGAGGGTCCTGGCCCAGCAAAA
>NW_028011288.1:0-834 GCF_054177405.1 Leptonychotes weddellii
AGAAAACATAAAATGGCCCTGGGGAATTAATTTCAAACTGGTCAGCAGGCCACGCCTGTCACAGAAGCCAGGGAGGAGCAGATAGCCATGTCAGGAGGGACAGATAGCCATGTCAGAGGCGGTCAGGGCGGTGAACAGCCTTTGGCTTCCAGCCAGAGCCAGGCTGACCTGGACATAAAGGAAGTGGGCACTGAGGGGCAAGATTGCAAGAACAGGTGGCCCCTTCCCGGGAGCTTGACGACAAAGGAGAAGGAAGGCGTGGGTATGACTAGGGGGGTGGAGAGTCAAGAAAGTCTAGAAAGGGCTGTTTCTTACTTCTCCCCAGCTTTCTGGGAGCTAGAAGCGAGCTGAGCGTGTTTATGGGGCAGCGGTGTTGGGATTTGTTGGGGGTCCCAATGGGGTACGAGTGGTAAAGGAATTCAGCCAAGGCAGAACAAAGGAGTAGTTATAGGGTGGAGGGAGGAGGCATGGGAATGTTACGGAATTTTCCCTTTTTTGGTCCCTGGGCCTGGTTGTAAGTAGCCCATTGGTCCGTCGGGGCCTGTGGCCATTTTGAGGTGGGTCACCTCATGAGGCTGTTTGTACTCAGCCGGGGGTCACTGTGGGACCGTTTGCCTTACTCAGTTTCCCATTGTTCAAGTCTGTTGCCCAAAAGCATCTACAGGATTCTGGCAGAGGAGGGGCACATTTGCAGAGGTGGGGCACAGGGGGTCTACAGGTCGAACTGCCTGAGGGAACAGGCCAGGAAGGCGCTCTCGACTTCCTTGGGGTCTTCTGTGGGCAGGACTGGTGGTGGGAGAAGGGCTGGAGGACAGGGGCCA
Source organism: Leptonychotes weddellii (assembly GCF_054177405.1). Taxonomy (NCBI): domain Eukaryota; kingdom Metazoa; phylum Chordata; class Mammalia; order Carnivora; family Phocidae; genus Leptonychotes; species Leptonychotes weddellii. The sequence goes on from NW_028011288.1 coordinate 822, forward strand.
AAGCCCCCAGGCT
>NW_028011289.1:0-834 GCF_054177405.1 Leptonychotes weddellii
GATAAACATTTTAAGGAAGTGTCCTCTCCATGTCCTACTGATTCAACAAAGCTGTAAGAACATCTAACCTTCTAAGAATTAGAGCCTTCCAATGAACAGTGAACAATATTTATCATCTCATAGTTTCTGTGGGTCAGAAATCGGGGCATGGTTTAGTGGGTGTTTCACTGAAAGGTGCTTTGATCTAGAAATGTCAACCAGATGGATTGACTTTGTCAAGAGTGTCATATCATTTGGTCCTTCATAATAATTGTCATCAGACTATATAACCTCATTTATCCAATTATTCGTTCATTCAGCAAATATCCAGCATCCTATGGTAGTCTGCTTTTAAAATGTCTCCCAACCATCTCTACCTCTATTATGCACTTATATATTCCCTTTCACATGAGTGTGGGCTGGGCTAAGTGACTTGCTTCCGATAAAAAGAACAGTGCAAAGTAATGGAATGTCACTTAAAAATTGGATTACAAAAGACTGACTTCTGTCTTGCTCTCTTTCTCTGTCCCTTTCTGTCTCTCTCTCTCTGGTCTTTTTGCACTTGCTTACTCTGATGAGGTAGGTGGCCATGTTGTGAGCTGGCTGCCCCACAGAGTGGCTTGTGAGGTGAGAAACTGGATCCTGTGAACTGTGGGAATGAACGCAGGAGAATATTCTACCCCCGTCCAGCCTTGTGTTAACTGCATTCCAGGTTGACATTTTCATTCCAGCTATTGAGAGACCTTGACTCACAAGACCCAGCCAAGCCATGCCCAGATTTCTGATCCACAGAAACTGTGAGACAATAAATATTGCTGCATTAAGCCACCAAATTTTGGAGTAATCTGTTACACA
>NW_028011290.1:0-834 GCF_054177405.1 Leptonychotes weddellii
TCTGGGGAAATAGAATTTTATTTCTCTTGAGCCTGTTTTTACCACCCTCTTTTATTTCGAATTATATCATCATCATCTCTGCTTTCTTCTCCCCTGGTCTTGACCAAAGTTTACGATCTTGTGAATATTTTCAGGCCTTTGGTTTTTTCATGTGTTATCCTCGATTTCGTTGCTTTCTGAACTTTATGATCCCCCTTCTCCTTTGCGGGATGGCGGGTGGCGGGTATTTGCTTTGTTTATTTTCTAACTTCCTGACTTGAAAACCTAGCTTCATTTTTTCGCCGATAAATATATTTTATTTCATAAATTCCTCCTAGCACTTCAGCTGTGCCCCACAAATAAATGTAATATTTTCATTTTCATTTTAGGTACTTCATAATTTCATGTGATTTTATTTTTATCCCAAATTATGCTGAGTTGCATGTAATTTAGGTTCCAATGAGATTTTTCAGGATACTCTTAAGTTAATAGATTCTTTTTTTTTTTTTTTAAAGATTTTATTTATTTGAGAGAGAGAGAACACCTGAGAGGGGATAGGGTCTGAGGACGAAGCAGACTCCCTGCCGAGCAGGAAGCCCGATGCGGGACTCGATCCAGGGACTCCAGGATCATGACCTGAGCCGAAGGCAGTCGCTTAACCAACTGAGCCACCCAGGCGCCCAAGTTAATAGATTCTAATTCCATTAGACTTTGGCCAGAAGGACAGGCTAGTGACACCCATCCTTTGGAACCTGGGGGATTCTTCGTAGTCTGTCTGGTGCATGGCTAATTTCTGAGCACATGCTGCTCCTGGTGCCCAAATGGATTTGTATTCTGCACCTCTTAGTGTAAAAT
>NW_028011291.1:0-834 GCF_054177405.1 Leptonychotes weddellii
CTGCCTTCGGCTCAGGTCATGATCCTGGAGTCCCTGGATCGAGTCCCGCATCGGGCTCCCTGCTCGGCAGGGAGTCTGCTTCTCCCTCTGACCCTCCCCCCTCTCAGGTGCTCTCTCTCATTCTCTCTCTCTCAAATAAATAAATAAAATCTTTAAAAAAAAATAAGTGTAAAAAAACCAAAATGATAAAAAGTATTTAAAAATAATCTGGGTAGAAAATGTATTATGCCATTTTAATCCAATAGTAGCACAGATTTAAAATTGAAAAAGAAAATCAGCACTTGGCCATCGAGGCCCCCTCTTTAACCTAGCAGAGAAATGTGGAAGGGATGACATTACTTTGGGAGTCTAGAGCTTATATACTGATCGTGGGGTATAAACCGGCATGCTGTCTAGCAGTGTGCAAATCACTTTGCCTTCTTGGTGCAAGGTGTCCTATCTGTAAGAAGGTTGATGGATTAGATGCTTCCTAACTTCTATTCTGCCCCTCATATTCTAGGATTCTTGTCAGTTGGAAGAGAATTTCTGCTCTGACTTCAGAAATACAATCCTTATGGCTGGTTTGACCAGGATTATTCCTCTTTCATCTCTGAAGGAAAATAGTGGAAATGGTACAGAAAATCTACAAATATAAACTTTGTGGCAATATGAGCTTGAGTGGAGTCTGAAATTAAACACTGATATGATGAAGAGACAGTTTGCCAAAATAAAAGCTATAGAATGAAAAGATTATTGAATTAATTATTTAATGTGACACCATTGAATTTACTTGAAAAATAAATATTGGCAATTTGAAAACATTTATGTATCAAATAATCAATGTGTCAGTTATAG
>NW_028011292.1:0-834 GCF_054177405.1 Leptonychotes weddellii
ACAGTTTGGCTATTGCAGACATTGCTGCTATGAACATTGGGGTGCATATGGCCCTTCTTTTCACTACATCTGACGCATTGTCCTCACTGCTCTTTTCTGAAGGCTGGTTCCTTGCAAAACAAACTAACAAATGCCATCAGCTTCTCTTCCCTTCCTGTAATCCATCAATGTGCCCACTTCCGATTCTATTCCTCTACGAATCTTCCCGTCTATCCAAGCCCCCAGGGACTCTTGTCTCTTCCCGGTTTCCACCATGCTTAAAATGTGTTAGACATAATCCAGGATCCTCCTGACTTGTTTGGTGCTAGTTTACTCTTTTATTCTGATATTTTCAACCTAGATTGAATCTTCAGCTAGAGAATAAATAGACAATTTTTAAACCTTTATTTGTTTATTCTTGATAGCACCCATAAGAGTAGTTGATCAGCAAATAATATTGATACACTGATTTCTCTGATCCAGTATAATTTCTTTTCTCTCTACCTCTACTTATCTTGTTGAGCTCACTTCCCTTATCTGACGCATTCTTAAGATAATTGAAATCTCACCCTTTCTCTGAAGGTTAAAAGCCAAACTTCAATTCCAATCCAGGCTTTGCGATTTCGGACAGCGTCTCCTTCCCAGGCAGAGAGAGGTCTGACCCTATGAATGAGACCATTGTTTGTTTAACAAATAAGTAAGTAAATACATTTTCAAATCCCCTCTGGGAGCTTTATTATTATGGAAAGAATTAAGCTAAAACATAAAAGATAACCACCATGTCAACCCTTAAGTAAACACAAATTTTCATTCAATGAGGCTTAGAAATAATCATCTTCAGATTTCAAATTCTGA
>NW_028011293.1:0-11733 GCF_054177405.1 Leptonychotes weddellii
GGCACAAGGTGTGTTTGGAGAATGGGAAGGTACCTGGTGCAGCTGCAAAATTTAGTACTGGAGTGGGGCTGGACATTCAGTAGGAAGAGCTGAATCCCATTCTAAGGAGTTGTACATTATCCAATAGGCATTATACTGTAGGTAGGCAGGTGTGTGGAATATTGTTGAAATAGTGCAATCATGATGTCACGAAGGCTGGACCTTCATCATATATATGTGATATATATGGCATAAATATGTGCACATTTGGGGACAGTTTCTTTTTTCCTTAAATTAATGATAATTATTATTATCTCTGCTTCTAAAAGGATGATGGTAAGTGCTTCAGTTATATATTGCTGTACAACAAAACTTTGTGGCCTCAAACAACAACCATTTTATTTGTGACAATTCTGCAACTTATACTGGGCCCAGTTCGGTGGTTCTTCAGATGGTTTCTCCAATGGTTACTCATGTGGCTGCATTCGGTTGTGGCCCATCTGGGGTTAGGCGTGGCTAGGCTGGTGGAATGGTAGGGACTCTATTCCTGTAATCTCAGGGACCTTCTCTCCATGGGCCTCTCCACAGGGTCTACCCACCATGGTCTCTTCAGTAGAGTAGCTAGACATCTTGTGAGGTGACTCAAGGCTTTCAAGATGCAGACACAGGCTGTCAGGTCCAGAACTCACACAGCAACACATTTACTAAATTCTCTTGGTTAAAGCAAACTATAGTTTCCTTTAAAATTGAAGGGGAGGAGACTATATAAAGGTGTGAACATGGAGGGTGGGGTTCACTGCCAATGTAACTGATTACCTCAGTAAATTTAGAAAATATTCTGCTAGTTTAATATCGATACCTTCTACATGTAGTGTTATTTCCAGAATCATGTTTTGAAAAGCTGTAGTTTTTAAAAAATGATCATCACTGACAAAGTTAAATTATTGTGCCTAGAGGTTGTGTCATGGTATTTCCATTCATGAAGAAAACTCCTTTATAATACTTTCCCACATTACCATAATTGTTTTTGCTTGCTTAAAATGACTGGTAACTTGACTATTTTAGATGGGTAAAGCTTTGGATAATTTTTAACTGACAACCTTAACTTGATTTAACTGAGGGATAAAGCTCCATGCATAAGAGCATATATTTTGTACATGACTCAGAAAAAACTCCTTGTTAGAGCATAGCCAAACCTAGCATGATTTCTTGACTTCTCTCAGTAGCCAGTCATCTTTCTAAAATGTATGTCTGATTATATTACTTCTCATGGCTTTTTATTTCTTCTGGATAAAGGGCGCATGCACACCTGTGGAGTGGAGGCGGGGGGAGGAGGAGCAGGGGGAGAGAGAGAATCATCAGCAGACTCAAAGATGTGGGACTCTATCTCACAACCCTGAAATCATGATCTGAGCTGAAATCAAGAGTCGGACACTTAACTGACTGAGCCACCCAGGCACGCCGCACCCCCCCCCCCGCCCCAACCATATGCTTCTTTTTGGCTTGAATATTTCCGAATTAATTCTCAAGTCTTAGCTTATACAATGCTTATCCTAGGAAACTCTCCCAGACTCTCAGTCATATTACATTCCTCGCATATGTACCCATAGAATCCTAAACTTCCCCTCTACTAGCACTTAACCACACTATACTATAATTTTCTGTTTATCTTCTGTACCATTCTCCCCCGCTAAACTCTAAGCTCTGTCAGGATAGATACCATGTTTATTTTGTTCTTGTATTTATAACATTTAATATGAGTATAGGAATACCATAAATACTTGTTGAGTGAGCGATTGAATGAATACATCTTAGGACTACAGCATCAGTAGCCTGGTGTTTTTAACTCCTCTCACTCAAGTCTGCAATATGGAAATAATATTTGGTTTTCCTGTTGACTTTAACTTCTCACTCTCAAACCTCAGATCTCTCTTTTCAGTGCCAATGGTGTGAATAGTAATGGATAGAAGCCCTCTGAGGATATTTATTTATTTATTTTCTTTTTTCTTTTTTTTTTTTTGAGAGAGAAAGAGATCAGGGGGAGGAGCAGAGGGAGAAGCAGGCTCCCCGCCAAGCAGGGAGCCCCATGAGGGGCTCCATCCCAGGACCCTGGGATCACGACCTGAGCCGAAGGCAGATGCTTAACCAACTGAGCCACCCAGGAGCCCAGGATATTTATTTTTAATAAGAGAGTGCTTTGAAATCCACACAAAACTCTGATTGGTAGATTTAGACACTATAATAAAGGATAGTTTAAAAAAAAATCAGACAATGCCAAACCAGAGTTTGGCATTATTTTGGACACAGACTGGTTTAGTTATGACCATGTTGTAAGAGACTTACTGACATTTGTGGGAAAGAAGTTTCCTAGTTCTCAAGAAAGAGCCACAAAAAGAGCAACTTTTTCTATAAAGGGGGAGACAGAAAATATTTTAGGCTTTGTGGGCTATGTATAGTTATTCAACTCTGCTCTTATAGTGTGAAAGCAGTTATAGACAACATGTCAATGAATGAGAGGGTGGTCCAGTATAACTTTCTTTATAAAAACATGTGACAAACTACATTTGGACTGTGGATTGTAGTTTGCCACCCCTTGACAAACAGTGTGAGAAGAGGCTCTTTCTTCCATTCCAAGGTTGAAACTGACATCCAGAGGAGGACAGGGATGAAGAAAACAGAGAAGCTGTACTCCACTCAAACCAAATCTGATTACAACACTAACTCTGGACTTTTTCAGTTACTTTAGTCAATAAATGCTCTTTATTGTTTAGACCAGTTTGGAATGGATTTTCTTATATTTACAACCCAAAGTGTTCTGATAAAGGAATTCAGCAAGTTCAAAATAACATGAAAAATCAAGGGCAAACATGAACACATAAGCTTGTATCCTGGGGCTGACAGACTCGTCCTAAGAATGAGAATTTTCTGGTTGAACCTGAGACAAGCTGAAATATGCACAGAGTCAGATTGTTCCTTGGGAAAAAAATGTGGCAACACCTGAATCACTGGCATAATCATTTGGGCCCAATTACTTTGAAATAAAGAAAAGAAGTTGGAGTTCCATTTCTTTCACATAATCACAGTGGATAGGCTAGGACCTAAAATAGATTCTCAATGTATACTTGGTGATGATTGATTTCTTGCTTCAAAATCTCCTTTGTTTTTTGAAGTGAGGTTAAAAATATTTTTGCTACATGGATAAAGAGAGATATTCACTTTTATGTTACTGGATATAAAGAAAGCAAAGCAGACATCCTCACCCAAGATATATTGTAGGTCAGAGAGAATGTTTTTGCTTTTAAGATTATTGCCAGCATATAGCTGTATTTTAGTAGTTACTGAAAAAGAAAAGTGTAAGCAAAATACAAGCTATTTGATGTTTGAAAGACAAAAGAACTTAGAGGGAACATAAAAATACTGTTTTTTAAAAATATATAATTTTAAGGTGCCTCATGGTCTAAAAGCTGTGGTGAGGATAATTAGATGAAATCTCCTTAAAATGAAGAGAAATGTAGATGTAAGTCTCCTGGATGAGCATATTCTCAGTACTCAAAATGAAGAAAGCATTTTTTTAAAAAAGATTTTATTTTTATTTATTTATTTGAGAGAGAGAGCGAGCAGGAGCAAGGGGAGGGGCAGAAGGAAAGGGAGAGAGAGAATCCTGAGCAGACTCCCCACTGAGTGTGGAGCCTGGACTGGGTTTGATCCCACCACCCTGAGATCATGAGCTGAGCCGAAACCAAGAGTTGGACATGCAACCAACTGCGCCACCCAGCCGCCCCTGAAGAAAGCATTTTAGCTGAAAGTTACTCAAGGCACACACATCATAAAAAGATACCACTCCTGACAGCAAAAGAAATTAGCCCACAAATGAACAAAACCAAATTGTAGCAGTTTTACTTTTAGACTTCGGGGTTTATACTGAAGGGTTTAAATAAAGTCAGTGATTCTGAAAAAACAAACAAACAAACAAACAAACAAACCTGACTTGAAGAAGTGATTGTAATTCAAACAGAAGTTGCCACCCGTTGATGAATTATTGGCAAAAGCTCCTCTTTCAGGGAGCTGCTTGCCAATCTCAGTGTCTGGCCACCAAGCTAGCCTCAACATCCCCTTCATGTCATGATCTTGGCATGGCTTTTTTCCAAGAGGCTGCCGAGGAACAGCATTCTTTTTTTTTTTTTTAATTTTATTTATTTATTTGACAGAGCGAGACACAGAGAGAGAGGGAACACAAGCAGGGGGAGTGGGAGAGGGAGAAGCAAGCTTCCCGCTGAGCAGGGAGCCCGAAGCGGGGCTCGATCCCAGGACCCCAGGATCGTGACCTGAGCCGAAGGCAGACGCTTAACGACGGAGCCTCCCAGGCGCCCCGGAACAGCATCCTTTAACCGATGCATTAACAGTAAGTCTTGGAGCAGCTGGTTGTGCACATGCGCATCACAAGACATGGCTTCACAACTGTAGTTTTTAAGACTGAGCAGAATTATTAATCGAAGAAATGAAAGATACTGTAAGATAAAGTGTAATTATGCCTGGAGGATTCAGGCTTTAGCTGTAGTGTTTGCTGGAATAAAGCCACTGATGAAAATGTTTGAGTGGCGCACCTGATGGGCACCGTTTCTCTCCATTTCCTGCTTTCTTGCCAGAAAACAAAACAAAACAAAAAACACAAAAAAACCCAAACTCCGACAACACCTGAATTCTGCTGTCATTTGGGAAATGCAGGGAAAGTGTCCATGTGCTTAATCGATTTCTATTTTGCACATGTATTAATTGTTGGGCTCTCCGGAGCGTCTGCTCCATTAGAAATCACAGGTGGAGTTCTACCTTCACATTGTGAAATTGGGCTAGGCTAGCAAATTCTGTAACTAATCTGAAAAACTGGGTGCCCATAATGCACTTGTAAAATAACGATTTCTCTCGTTATTCTTCCCAGTTCCCCTCCTCTCCCTACTTCCCATTGTTTCACCTTCCTCCCGCTCTCCTTTTCTTCCTAAAACAGCCATGTTACTGAATACTAATGAGGCAATTCTTGGCCCTACCCCATTCATTTATTTTCAGGCAATTAATTCAACTTTCTAACATCTAGCCAGAATGTTATGCAGGTAATTTGTGGGTCTGCTTAATTTCTCAGGACCCTGTGGTTATCAGCCAGTAAAGCTCATTGTGTGGATGAGATAATCCAGCTGGTAGGCAGGTTTGATTTCCACTGGTAATACCATCCCTTCATTAAAGCCACTGAGTCCTTGAGCTTGGCAAGCATCCCTTGTTGCATACTTCACTTTCTGATTACAAATGGTTTGCAGCTTCTACATGTTTGCCTCAAGAGCTCATTTTCTCCCCTGAAGGACACCAGGTCTGATGGCATCATTAGCAGTTTTTCAACATAAAATTTCACAGGGCTGTGATAGCCCTTGCTGGCTCTCAGATGTTGTGTATTTGTGACCAAGGCAAACCAGTGCTTTCACTCATCCATCCTGAAAGCATATGGAAAGCAGCATAATAGGTTCTTCGGGAGGCTGGGAGAAGGGGAAAAAATAAAAGGGAAAAAACAATTCCTGCTCTCGAGGAATCTGCTGTGACCTTGAAGCGGTGATCTATCCTGCTCATTGCTAGGCATATAGGTGCTCATTAAATCTGTGTGATTTTCTCCTATGAATGAATAATTCAGATTGCGGGGTGGGAGAAAATAAAACATATACATGTGAAATATCTTAGAGAGTAATTATGGAACAATGTATGATTTGTGGCAAGAAAAAAGATCTTTAAAGCATTTGCTGAGGGCAATTAAATGATGGTGTGGGGTAGTCTTCTTTGGCCTCAGTTTTCTCATTTGTAAAGTGGGTTAAGTCTGTCACAGGATTGCTGTCATGATGAAGTAGAAACAGTAAGAGACAAGTTAGCACAGTGCCTAAAATATAATAAACAATAAATAATAGCAGGTATTATTTTTATCAGTTTGGAATGAAAGGAGATTTTTATTTTTTTTAATTTTTTTTGGGTTTGTTTTTTTTTTTTTTAAAGATTTTATTTATTTATTCATGAGAGACAGAGAGAGAGAGAGAGAGGCAGAGGGAGAAGCAGGCTCCCAAGGAGCAGGGAGCCCGATGTGGGACTCGATCCCAGGACCCTGGGATCATGACCTGAGCCGAAGGCAGACGCTTAACCATCTGAGCCACCCAGGCGCCCTGAAAGGAGATTTTTAAAACATGAAGATGGAAAAGGATATGTAGGATAGTCAAAAATTTTGAGGCATTGGGAACAAATGTAATAGAAAAATGGGAAACCACTGAAGGTTTTTGATCAGAGGCAAGAAACTGATATTTAAAGACAATATTACAAAAAGACACAAGGCTTACTGTATTTAGGCAGGGAAACTAGCTAATAGGATACAATGATGGGTGAAAAGGAGAAAGTGTGGCTGAAGAAATGAGAAAGAGAAGGTGAATGTGGAAGCTATTACAGAGGAAAAACCGGCAGAACTCAGTAATTGATTGCAAATGAGATGGTGATGGTGGAGAATATAAGAAAAAGGTAAGTCAAAGATAGGGAGATAAAGATCATCCAGAATCGGAAGCAAGGTGGTTCCACTGATAGTGATGGATTAATAGTAAAGAGTTTATTTAGAGGCAAAATAAGGCAAATTGAAATATAAGATGAAATATAAGGTAAGGTGAAATTCTTTTTTTTTCTTCAGGTTTTCTTTATTTTATTTTATTTTTTTTTTACGGTTGTGTAAGTTGCTTTGTCCTTCACATCTTAGATATTGTACATTTCTATGTTTATTTTTTTAATTAATTAATTTTTTATTATCATGTTCACTTACCATCTTCCTGTTTTAAAAATCTCCTTTCATTCCAAACTAATAAAAATAATACCTGCTATTATTTATTGTTGATTATATTTTAGGCACTGTGCTAACTTGTCTCATTGTTTCTACTTCATAGTAGATAGCATATAGTACATCATCAATTTTTGATGCAGTGTTCAACGATTCACTAGTTGCATATAACACCCAGTGCTCATCACCACACGTGCCCTCCTTAATACCCACTACCCGGTGAAATTCTTTTAAACTAGATCTCTATGGATTTATTTTATTTTAATTTGCTTATATCAGAAAGCTTCTGTATGTTTTGAAAAATTCATAGTCATATAACTACCAGTACAACCGCACTGCCCCTCCCCCCCAAGTCCTCTCATCCTGCCTTTGAGCCTTTGACACCTCTCCCCAACCTAACCTCAGGCAATAACTGATAGTAAAAATTTTGTCTTCATCTAGTTGAGCCTTTTCAAGATGGAAACATACAGTGGATGGCCTTTTGAGTGTCTTTTTTCATCATGCGTGTGGCATTTGAGATCCATCCGTGTTATACCAACAGTTTATTCCTTACTATTGCTGAATAGTTTGTTTATCCATTCACCGGCTGAAGGATTTTGGAGTGGTTTCTAGTTTTAAAGTACTATAAATAAGGTCGTTTAAACATCTGCATACAGGTTTTCGTGTGATCATAGTTTTCTTTTTTCTTGGGTGAATATCTAGGAGTGGAATTTCTGGGTCAAACAGTACAACTTTATAAGAAACCTGCAAATCAAATTGCAAAGTGGCTATCCCATTTTGCATTTCCTCCAGCAATGTATGAGTGTTCGAATTGCTTTGCATCTTCATCAGCATTTGGAATTGTCAGTTTTGTTTCTGTTAGTCATTCAAATAGATGTGTAGTAGTATCTATTTAATTGTGGTTTTAATTTGTATTTCTCTAATGATGAGTTCTGTTGAGCCTCTTTCATGTGCTTAATTATCATCCTTATATCTTCTTTGGTGAAGTGTCTTTTCAAATCATTTCCACTTTTTTTTTTACGGGTGTTCTTATTGAGGGTTTGAGAGTTCTTTAAATACTCTTCTAATAAATTTTTTGTCAGATGTGTGGATTGCAAATACTTTCTTCCAGTATATGGCTTTTTTCATTTCCACAACAGTGTCTTTCTAGAGCCAAAGTTTTAAATTCTGATGATGACCACCAGTCTATCAATGCTTTTCTTTTACGGGTCATGATTTTAGAATAATATTTAAGAACTCTCATTGTTCTAACATCACTTTTGTAAAAGACTATCCTCTTACACATTTTAGTTGCTTTTGCACATTTGTTAAAAATCAATTGGCCATATTTGTATGGATCCATCTCTAGACTTGATTCTGTTCCATTCATCTATGGGTGTATCCTTTCATCAATACCATGCTACCTTGAATACTGGAGTTTTAAAATAAGTCTTGGGGCACCTGGGTGGCTCCATTGGTTAAACGTCTGCCTTTGGCTCAGGTCATTATCCCAGGGTCCTGGAATCCAGCCCCGCATCTGACTCCCTGCTCAGCGGGAAGCCTGCTTCTCCCTCTGTCCTCTGGCTTCACTCCCTTCCTCCCCCTTGTGCTCTCTCTCTCTCAAATAAATGAATAAAATCTTTTTAAAAAATAAGTCTTGATATCAGGTGGTGTAAGCCCTCTAACTTTCAAAATAGTTCTGCCTATTTTAAGGTTCTTTGCATTTTGATAAAAATTTTACATGAGTTTATCTGTAATGACAAAACATTCTGATGGAAGTTTGAATGGGATTGCATTGAATTTACAGGATAGTTTTTGGAGAATTGACATCTTAACAATATTAAGTCTTTTAACCCATAAATACAGTATATATAGCTCCCTTTATTTGTTTAATCAACATTTTGTAGTTTTCAGTGGACATAACCTGAATATATTTTGTTAGATTCGTATCTATGTATTTCATTTTTTGGTGCTATTTTGAAGAATACTATTTTGTAATTTTGGTTTCCAATTCATACCATATACTAGTGTATAGAAATACAATTGATTTTTTATATCCTGTAACCTTGCTATACTCATTAATTCTAGAGGACTTTTTGTAGATTCTTTAGAACTTTCTATGTAGACAATCATGCCATCTGCAATTGAGATGGTTTCATTTTTTTCTTTCTCATACATGTGCTTTTTATTTCTTTTTATTGCCTTATTGCACTAACTAGCACTTTCAGTACTGTATTGAGTAGAAGTGTTAAGAATGGACATCCTTGCCTTGTCCCAATCTCAGAGGGAAAGCATTTAAGTTTTCACTATTAGATATAATGTTAGATGTAGATTTATGTAGAGGCTCTTGATCAGGATGAGGAAGCGTCCTATTATTCTGAGTTTGCTGAGAGTATTTTATTCTTTTGTCATGAATGAATGTTGCGTTTTTATTGCATATATTGAGATGATCATATGGTTTTTCTTCTTTAAACTGTTAATATCCTGAACTACGTTGATTTCTCAGTGTTGACCTGACTTGCATTCTCAGCATAAAGCCCACTTTGTTATAATGTATTATCCTTTTTACATATTGGTAGACTCAATTTTGATAACCTTTTATTCAAAGTTTTTGCCCATTTTCATGAGGAATGTTGATCGGTTCTTCTTTTCTTTTCTTGTAATACGTTTGTCTGACTTTGTGATCAAGGTAATGCTGGCCTCACAAGAAGATTTGATAAGTATTCCCTCCTCTTCTATTTTCTGGAAAAAATTGTGTATAATTCATATTAACTCTTCTTTAAATGTTCCATAACATTTTCCAGTAAAACATCTGGGCATGGAGTTTTCTTTGCTGGAAGGCCTTTAACTACAAAATCAATTGGGACCATTCAAGTTACGTATTTCTTCTTGAGTGAGTTTTTATAGTTTGTATCTTTTGAGGGGTTCATCCATTTTATCTAAGTTGTTGAACTTATGGGCATAGAGTTATTAATAATATTCCCTTATTATCCTTTTATATTGTAATATTTGTGAAGATATATCCTATTAATTTCTGATATTGGTACTTTATGTATTCACTCTCTTTTTCTTGGCCACTCCAAGCAGAGATTAATAAGTTTTACCACTCTTTTCAAAGGACTACATTTTTGGTTTTATTTATTTCTCTGTTTTCTTGTTTTTAGTTTTCATTTTTTCCCCACTCTTACATTTATTATTTCCTTTCTCCTGCTGGTTTTGGATTTAATTTGCTCTTCTTCTAGTTTGTTAATGTATAAATTTAGGTTCTTGATTTGGGAACTTTCTCTCTTTTTCAATATAAGCCTTTCTTGCTACATGAAAATACAGCAGAGAATATTTGAGTCATCAGTACTACCCAGTTAAACTTAAGCATATAGATAAATTCAATCCGAATGGAGTCTCCTTCAGTCAAGTGTTTCCCGTAGTTTCAATTACACAAAAGCAGCAAAGAATTATGTGAATTCTACCACAAAATTAATTCAAGTGCTTCTTGAATATGAAAATAAGATTATCACTTTGGAAAGAGACAAGAGAAATGAGTCCCAGACAGCACAGTTCGGTCCACTAGACACAAAAAAACCAGGTTCCTAAGGACATTTTCAGGATCAATGAATCTTGAGGTTAAAAAACTTAAAACTGCAATATATGAAACTTATAAAAAATGATACACTTCATCCAGACTGTAGAATCAACAAGAATTTAATAAAGTTAATCAAATAATTGTAGTTCAATTGCACATAAATTTGAATTGTTTTCCCATTAAAGAGTGCTTGTCTGTAAATTATTGCAGGGAAAGCCATTTTCAAGTTAATGTTTCTACCATTAGAAAATACAAAGGGCATTTTCATTAATTAGACACAGCTCTCTTTCCTCCTAGTTTATCATTACCTTTGCTAGATGGAATCAGTTTAGTACTCAAATTTATTGACATGTGTGATTCTATGACACTATTTGTTTAGAGTTCATCATATACCTGGTGGAATAAACTCATTAAGAATAAATGAATAGTTATGTAGTCATCATCTAAAATGAGCAGTGCTGTTCTCCAGAGTCATTATAATGAATATGAACACAGCTGGAATAAAAGTCTCTGTGAAGGTTACAGGCTTTATTCTAAAATATTTAAGGCTGCAGCTTTCTTATTATTTGAAGGCCCCTTGTTCAGGGAAAAGAACTTGACCTCCCTTTAAAGAGATTATTACATGCATTTACTTGCTATTTTATCAAGGCTACACACATTCTGGGTGGTATCTCAGAAAGTATGGGAACATGGAAAAGCTAGGATTAGACTGGCTGTTTTTGTTTGGTCAATTTTCTGTATCAAAGAAAGGGTCTGGAGAAGAACGACCTTTGTACGTTCTGATGGCTACTAAGTAATTGACGTTGTCAGGATGCAAGATTCCTCTGTCTTCATCCCTCTCCCTGATTTCCCACTGTTCCCTTAAGAAAGAGGAATAGTTCAGTTAGCCAACATATAAAAAAAAAAAAAAAGGAAAAAAAGAAAGAAAGAGGAATGATGTGCAGCATGAAAGAGTGAATTTCACCTTCTTGTTTTCAAGATTTACAGTCCAGATTGGAATTTGGTTCTACAATGCTTTTTAGTATCTAAGGGTAGCCGAGGATATGACTGAATATGTAAACAAGGGTGGAGACTATTCTACACCAGTGAATAGAACTAGTGTTCAAAAACTCTGCTTTGGCGGGGGAAATCGGAGGAGTAGACGAACCATGAGAGACGATGGACTCTGAAAAACACAGAGGGTTCTGGAGGGGAGGGGGGTGGGAGGATGGGTTAGCCTGGTGGTGGGTATTGAGGAGGGCACATTCTGCATGGAGCACTGGGTGTTATGCACAAACAATGAATCATGGAACACTTCATCTAAAACTAATGATGTAATGTATGGGGATTAACATAAGAATAAAAAAAAAACTAA
>NW_028011294.1:0-834 GCF_054177405.1 Leptonychotes weddellii
TGTTTTTTCACTTTTTGGCTATAATGAATAATGCTGCTACAAACATTTTTGCCTAAGTTTTTTTGTGTTCACATGTTTCCAGTTCTTTCGGGAAGATACCGAGGAGTGGAATTGCTGGATCAGATGGTCAATTTAGATTCAACTATTTGAGGAACTACCAGATTGTACCATTCTTCATCCCCACCAGCAACGTGCATTTCTCCACATCTTCGCCAACGTTTGCTATTGTTTGTCTTTTTGGATACAGCTCTCCCAGTGTGTGTGAAGCAGTATCTCATTATGATTTTAATTTGCATTCCCCTAATGACTAATGGTGTTGACCTTTCTCTGTGCTTATTGGCCATCTGTATATCCTCGGAGAAATGTCTATGCAAATTCTTTTTCCATTTTTAAATTGGGTTATTTGTCTTTTAATTTTTAAGTTGTCAGAGTTCTTTGTATATTCTGAATACCAGACCTGATCAGCTATATGATTTGCAAATATTCTATTTTTTCTTTTTTTAATGAGTCAGGGGTGCATTTAGTTGGTGACATCGTGTGCTTTGATTAGTGCTGCTCCCCACGGGGAGCCCACCCAGGACCACGCAGCAAACCAGCCAAACACAGAGCAGAGGTACTTCCAGGCTAACTTACCCTGGTGTTTAGAACAACCACTCTTACGCTGTGTAAAATGACCTCCCAGGATATTTTGCTGTTTTTCCCCAGGTCTGGGCTTGCAGGAAGCCTTAATAAATATTTGCTCTAAATTTTATCTGTTCATATAATTTTAACTGAATCATTTGTTAATGGGAAAACATTCCTCAAATCATCTGTATGTATTCTGTTTGACCTAAT
>NW_028011295.1:0-834 GCF_054177405.1 Leptonychotes weddellii
GGTCACCTTCAGCCCAAAGAACTCCTGCATTTGCTTCAGCTTCTCAGTCACCAAGCTGCTGTTCCTCTGCCTTACGATTTGCTTCCCGTCACTCTTCAGGTTGTAGTAGTTTTCCAGGTAGTTCTGATGAAAGACAAAATTACTGAAACACTGGACGGGAGATCTTTCTCTTTCCTAAAGACTGACAATCAGAAGCTTTAGCTGGAGTGGAGAACTACTTTTAAAGATCGTGTCGGGATTTCCTGGTGGAAATTATTGGTGGAGACTAATTGCAGGGTAGAAATCTCCCTACTACCAGTTAGTATGCTGTCTGACTTACAATTCGTAGAGTCACATTTGCATGTTCTTCCTTTAGTTCTCACTCACCTCCAGCTGGAAAAGGGAAGGGAAGAACCCGTGCGTAGCTGGGTACAGCTTTGGGGAAAGGGTCCTTTCTACCAAACATTTGTCTTTGTGAGAAGTCCCCCCTTCAATAAACCGCTTTATGCTACGACTACTGCTCCGTACGACTGAGCAAAAATGCAAATAAAGCCTCCTGCATTTGTGGCGCGTGAAATTAGGCGTTTACCTAGACCACCTCCACGTCCTGCTCTCGCGTTCCTGAGGTCGCTGCAGGGAAGCCATGGGACCCCACACCCCAGACCAGCACTAGCAGAACGGGAAGGCTGGGCATGCTGGCTTCGCTTTCCTTCTCTGCTGAAGGACCTGGACGCTCCCCACCGGCCACCCCAGCACATCAGCTAGGACGCTCCCTCTTTATATACAGGTCCACCCTTCCAGAAAGCGGATGCTGGCTGACTCAGGTTTCATAATATGCTCTTTGATTAGCGATGA
>NW_028011296.1:0-834 GCF_054177405.1 Leptonychotes weddellii
TCTCCATTGCATACTCCTTCAAGTACTTCAATCGCTAGAAACTACCTAGGTGCTTGCAGCTAAAAAATAATAATAATAACAAACAAACAAACATTGGAGCCCATTGGAAGGGGAAAGCACCACAGTATCTCTACCAAGGAGTAAGCATCTAGGTTAGGGAGTAAAAGTAAAATGCTGCCCTCATTTCCAGTGTCCTTAATGCAGTGGAAGAGTGAGCATTCTGCACAGTATGTGGGTGGGGGAGTGAAGGGTGTAGGTTTCAGTTCCGAACTACAATGTTTCCCTTTAGACATCATTTGTAGTTTGGAAATCACACTCAGAGATCCCCGAAAGGCCATACAGGCCTACCTGGATAGGCTGTTGAAAAGGGACATTTGACCATAATAACTGCAAATTTGCACTGAGTCCAGGTCTGGCACAAAGATAAATAATATAATATAAAGGGTCTCCTTCTTTAGGATGGCTGGCTGAAAGCAAGTCTTTC
Organism: Leptonychotes weddellii; assembly: GCF_054177405.1. NCBI lineage: Eukaryota > Metazoa > Chordata > Mammalia > Carnivora > Phocidae > Leptonychotes > Leptonychotes weddellii. Next base: position 485 of record NW_028011296.1, read on the forward strand.
ATTTCTTCCAAAATCTCACTGAAATGACAGAAGAATAAAATCTAAATTATGAAAACTAGTTTACGAGGACAATTCATAATTTTTTTTCTTTTCTAGACTATTTGAATTTGACAGGTATAATCCTTAGGCAAACATCAGAAACAAGTTTAGCTTAACTGCATGAACAGGGTTTAAAGGAAATCAGAACCATACCAATTATGTTGGAAAATGGCAGTCTCGTCCATCAGAAAAATTGCACAAATGCATCATATGCAAAATTTGGTTTCGCGAAGGGGCGCCTGGGTAGCTCAGTCAGTTAAGCATCCGACTCTTGGTTTCAGCTGGGGTCATGATCTCAGGATGGTGGGATC
>NW_028011297.1:0-834 GCF_054177405.1 Leptonychotes weddellii
AATTCACCCTCACAATGAGCCCTTAAGGTCAGCAGTCCTATTCCTCTTTTACAGATGAGGAAACGGAGGCAGCAGACAGCCGTGCTGGGATCCAAACCCAGGTTCTGGTCCAGAGCGTGGAAGCACAGGGCTGGAGCACACACCTCCATCTGCCCTCCCTGGTGTAGCCGGGGCACAGGGATGCACAAGCACCTGTCTCCGGGGGTCCCAAACAGACCAGTTTCGACCACCCGCGCAGACAAAATCCAAAGGCAGAGAGACAAGTGGAGGGGTAAAACAAGAAAGGAATTTATGTGAGGCCAAACCAAGAAGAAGGTTGACTAGCTTCTCAAAGACTGTCTCCAAAGTGCTGAAAATACTTCCAGGTTTACGCAGGAAAATGTGGGACAAAGGTCTGCGGTCCCCGCAGGTGGGCAGTAAAGATCTGTCCATCATTGTCTTGGAGTGGATTGCCTGCGGGTGGGGTCTTGCTGGGTCAGGGCAGTTGCTGATTGCTTAACCCGGTAGTTAGTTCGGTTCCCAGCACCAGATGATTTGCCCACAGGGTCTTTTACCAGAGGGAAGAGATAAACTGGAAAGAAGTTAATCAATTGGAACATTTGAGGTCAAAATGGATGGAAAGCCCTCTTTCACTGGGATTTGGAGGTTGGTTCCAGATGCATAGTGAGGCAGTGACTGGGGCTGGTCAGAGCGGTGTTTCAGGAAGCATCGAGATGGTCACATCGAGATGGCCGTGCAGGCCAAGGGATATCTTGGGTTAGGGAGGGAGGGCATGTTGAGTGAAAATAATTAATGCGGGCGCCTGGGTGGCTCAGTTGGTTAAGCCACTGCCTT
>NW_028011298.1:0-834 GCF_054177405.1 Leptonychotes weddellii
TATAATTGGACAGATTAATCCATTTACATTTAAGGTAATTACTGATAAAGACCCACGTAGATCATCTTGCTATTTTCTACATGTCCTATTCCATTTTTGTTCCTCAGTTCTTGCATTGTTATTTTTGTGTTACATGTTTCCTAAGGGACCATTTTGATTCCCTCTCATTTCTTTTTGTTTTTGTTTTTGTTTTTTTTTTAATGATTGTCCTGGGGATTACGATGAACATTTTAACTTATAGCAATCTATTTTGATTTAGTACCAATTTTGTTTCAATAGCATACGAAATTTTTGCTCTTGTATAGGTGCGCACACACGCCCCTTTATATTGCTTTGTCATCAATTACATCTTTATACCTTGTGTGCGCATTAACATAGATTCATAATTATTGGTTTAGGCATTCCTCTGGTAAGTCATATAAGAAAAAGAGGAGGGGCACCTGGGTGGCTCAGTTGGTTAAGCGACTGCCTTCAGCTCAGGTCATGATCCTGGAGTCCCGGGATCGAGTCCCGCATCGGGCTCCCTGCTCGGCATGGAGTCTGCTTCTCCCTCTGACCCTCCTCCCTCTCATGCTCTCTGTCTCTCATTCTCTCTCTCTCTCAAATAAATAAATAAAATCTTTAAAAAAAAAAAAAAAAAGAGGAGAATTTCAAGCCAAAAATATAATTATTATTGGCTTGCATATTTTCATTTGTCAGGTTCTTTATTTCTTTGTGTGGATTTGAGTTAATAACCATTATCCTTTCATTTCAGTCTGAAAGTCTCCCATTAGCATTTCTTGTAGGACAGATATGCTAGTGATTTCTGTGTCTCTCAGTTTAGCCTGCTTGAGG
>NW_028011299.1:0-834 GCF_054177405.1 Leptonychotes weddellii
TTCACAGCAGGTTTTTTTGTTTTTTTGTTTTTTGGGGATTTTTGGTAGTAGTCAACACCTGGAAATAATTTAAATGTCTCTGATCATGGAAACAAATAAAAAGAGATGTTGTATAGCCACACACGTAAAGGACTATTACTCAGCTCATACAGGCAACAAGGAAGATAAATCTCAAACTGTGTGAATGAGACCACACATACAAGAATACATTACTTTTCCATAAGATCTAGATACTGCAAACAAATCTGTAAGTACAGAAAGCAGATCAATGATTGCCTGGGGGACAAAGGAGTGGGCAATTGATCGGAAAAAGACACAAGAAAGCTTTTAAGGGGTGATGGGGATCTTTTTTATGTTGATGATGGTGGTGGTTTCACAGGTGTATACATCCGTCAAATCATATCCAACTGTGTATTTTATATATGTGAGATTTTATGTAAGTTACACATTGGCTAAGTTGTTTAAAAAAAAACTCAGTGGAGAACTCAAAGAAATCTAAATGAAATAGATTTCAAAATAAATAAATAAATAAAAATAACAGGCATTGGGAGAGATGAGACTCATGGCTATTTTCATCCCAGATGAAGTGGTGGAAGGTGACAGAATCTCCCCCAGGCAGGGGTCAAGAAAAGCTCGTTAAATGTTTATAAACCTTTTAACTGCAGCAAGATAGATTAGAACCCAGTGATGCCCCACAATTTATATTGACTCAGTCTTCCACACTTGCAGCTTAATATATATGTGTGCATGTGTAAATAGAAAGCATCCATTGAGAAATGGCAAGCAAAGAAAATGAAATAATTGGAAATGCTAAAAATGAAAACTACAATACCA
>NW_028011300.1:0-834 GCF_054177405.1 Leptonychotes weddellii
AATTCACCCTCACAATGAGCCCTTAAGGTCAGCAGTCCTATTCCTCTTTTACAGATGAGGAAACGGAGGCAGCAGACAGCCGTGCTGGGATCCAAACCCAGGTTCTGGTCCAGAGCGTGGAAGCACAGGGCTGGAGCACACACCTCCATCTGCCCTCCCTGGTGTAGCCGGGGCACAGGGATGCACAAGCACCTGTCTCTGGGGGTCCCAAACAGACCAGTTTCGACCACCTGCGCAGACAAAATCCAAAGGCAGAGAGACAAGTGGAGGGGTAAAACAAGAAAGGAATTTATGTGAGGCCAAACCAAGAAGAAGGTTGACTAGCTTCTCAAAGACTGTCTCCAAAGTGCTGAAAATACTTCCAGGTTTACGCAGGAAAATGTGGGACAAAGGTCTGCGGTCCCCGCAGGTGGGCAGTAAAGATCTGTCCATCATTGTCTTGGAGTGGATTGCCTGCGGGTGGGGTCTTGCTGGGTCAGGGCAGTTGCTGATTGCTTAACCCGGTAGTTAGTTCGGTTCCCAGCACCAGATGATTTGCCCACAGGGTCTTTTACCAGAGGGAAGAGATAAACTGGAAAGAAGTTAATCAATTGGAACATTTGAGGTCAAAATGGATGGAAAGCCCTCTTTCACTAGGATTTGGAGGTTGGTTCCAGATGCATAGTGAGGCAGTGACTGGGGCTGGTCAGAGCGGTGTTTCAGGAAGCATCGAGATGGTCACATCGAGATGGCCGTGCAGGCCAAGGGATATCTTGGGTTAGGGAGGGAGGGCATGTTGAGTGAAAATAATTAATGCGGGCGCCTGGGTGGCTCAGTTGGTTAAGCCACTGCCTT
>NW_028011301.1:0-834 GCF_054177405.1 Leptonychotes weddellii
CTGCCTTCGGCTCAGGTCATGATCCTGGAGTCCCTGGATCGAGTCCCGCATCGGGCTCCCTGCTCGGCAGGGAGTCTGCTTCTCCCTCTGACCCTCCCCCCTCTCATGTGCTCTCTCTCATTCTCTCTCTCTCAAATAAATAAATAAAATCTTTAAAAAAAAATAAGTGTAAAAAAAACAAAATGATAAAAAGTATTTAAAAATAATCTGGGTAGAAAATGTATTATGCCATTTTAATCCAATAGTAGCACAGATTTAAAATTGAAAAAGAAAATCAGCACTTGGCCATCGAGGCCCCCTCTTTAACCTAGCAGAGAAATGTGGAAGGGATGACATTACTTTGGGAGTCTAGAGCTTATATACTGATCGTGGGGTATAAACCGGCATGCTGTCTAGCAGTGTGCAAATCACTTTGCCTTCTTGGTGCAAGGTGTCCTATCTGTAAGAAGGTTGATGGATTAGATGCTTCCTAACTTCTATTCTGCCCCTCATATTCTAGGATTCTTGTCAGTTGGAAGAGAATTTCTGCTCTGACTTCATAAATACAATCCTTATGGCTGGTTTGACCAGGATTATTCCTCTTTCACCTCTGAAGGAAAATAGTGGAAATGGTACAGAAAATCTACAAATATAAACTTTGTGGCAATATGAACTTGAGTGGAGTCTGAAATTAAACACTGATATGATGAAGAGACAGTTTGCCAAAATAAAAGCTATAGAATGAAAAGATTATTGAATTAATTATTTAATGTGACACCATTGAATTTACTTGAAAAATAAATATTGGCAATTTGAAAACATTTATGTATCAAATAATCAATGTGTCAGTTATAG
>NW_028011302.1:0-834 GCF_054177405.1 Leptonychotes weddellii
TGAGGTGGCCAAGGGTTCCGTCTGCATATGGGCATCATGAAGCCATGTATTGCTTTGTTTTACTCTGACCATAGTGAGCCTTGAGTGGTTGAGCCTGCGTACGCATTCCCCACTCCCCTAGGAGATCGCTAGTTCTCCTCTAATCCCAAAGGTATCTAGCCTGAGGGAAATTTTTTCCCCTTCATGTTTCTCCCACCAAAAAAGTCTTTTTTTCCCCCCCACCCTCAACTCTGGGGGTTAAGATTGCATAAACAAAAGCCATGAAGGCAAAGGATTTACAAGCAAAAAAAGCCTAGAGCCCACTTCCTGCTTTGGGGGTAGGAAATGAAACATTTTAGGGTAGGATAGGCCTTCATCTGGCTTCTTTTAAACGATACTATGCAGATAACTACCTAATCCCTAGACAACTAATGTTGCCATCTCAAAATGTTATCTAGTCACTTAGGCAATTTATAATTGAATTCTCACAACCTCAGGAGTAGGGATTATTACCCCATTTGCAGATGGGGAAACAGTCTGATAGACTAAGTAGCATATTAGGCAGATAATAAATATTGGTGTAATGAATTGAACTTAAACAGGGTTACACAGTTCATAAGTGATAAAACTGGGAATCACACTTGAAAATTCAAGCTCTCCACTCAGCGTCACTATTTAAAATTTTAACTTATTTGAGAGGTTGGCTCCAGATGGCTACTTGTAGTCTAATAATGAATTTTGTCACTGAATTCCCTAGACAGTAGTAGTATTCCTTTTTGTGCTGAAAACAAAGATGATCAGTTGTACTATAGACATGAATTGGCAGCCTGTCATGTGCTGCTTCAAGTCAGGAAA
>NW_028011303.1:0-834 GCF_054177405.1 Leptonychotes weddellii
AGAAAACATAAAATGGCCCTGGGGAATTAATTTCAAACTGGTCAGCAGGCCACGCCTGTCACAGAAGCCAGGGAGGAGCAGATAGCCATGTCAGGAGGGACAGATAGCCATGTCAGAGGCGGTCAGGGCGGTGAACAGCCTTTGGCTTCCAGCCAGAGCCAGGCTGATCTGGACATAAAGGAAGTGGGCACTGAGGGGCAAGATTGCAAGAACAGGTGGCCCCTTCCCGGGAGCTTGACGACAAAGGAGAAGGAAGGCGTGGGTATGACTAGGGGGGTGGAGAGTCAAGAAAGTCTAGAAAGGGCTGTTTCTTACTTCTCCCCAGCTTTCTGGGAGCTAGAAGCGAGCTGAGCGTGTTTATGGGGCAGCGGTGTTGGGATTTGTTGGGGGTCCCAATGGGGTACGAGTGGTAAAGGAATTCAGCCAAGGCAGAACAAAGGAGTAGTTATAGGGTGGAGGGAGGAGGCATGGGAATGTTACGGAATTTTCCCTTTTTTGGTCCCTGGGCCTGGTTGTAAGTAGCCCATTGGTCCGTCGGGGCCTGTGGCCATTTTGAGGTGGGTCACCTCATGAGGCTGTTTGTACTCAGCCGGGGGTCACTGTGGGACCGTTTGCCTTACTCAGTTTCCCATTGCTCAAGTCTGTTGCCCAAAAGCATCTACAGGATTCTGGCAGAGGAGGGGCACATTTGCAGAGGTGGGGCACAGGGGGTCTACAGGTCGAACTGCCTGAGGGAACAGGCCAGGAAGGCGCTCTCGACTTCCTTGGGGTCTTCTGTGGGCAGGACTGGTGGTGGGAGAAGGGCTGGAGGACAGGGGCCAAAGCCCCCAGGCT
>NW_028011304.1:0-11733 GCF_054177405.1 Leptonychotes weddellii
TGATGGGTCTTTTTTTTTTTTATCCAATCTGATAGCCTGTGTCTTTTGATTGGGGCATTTAGCCCATTTACATTCAGGGTAACTATTGAAAGATATGAATTTAGTGCCATTATATTGCCTGTCAGGTGACTGTTACTGTATATTGTCTGTGTTCCTTTCTGGTCTATGTTACTTTTAGGCTCTCTCTTTGCTTAGAGGACCCCTTTCAATATTTCTTGTAGGGCTGGTTTTGTGTTTGCAAATTCCTTTAGTTTTTGTTTGTCCTGGAAGCTATTTATCTCTCCTTTTATTTTCAGTGACAGCCTAGCTGGATATAGTATTCTTGGCTGCATATTTTTCTCGCTGAGTGCTCTGACTATATCATGCCAGTCCTTTCTGGCCTGCCAGGTCTCTGTGGCTAGGTCTGTTGTCAATCTAATGTTTCCAGCATTGTAGGTTATAGATCTCTTGTCCCGAGCTGCTTTCAGGATTTTCTCTTTGTCTCTGAGACTCGTAAGTTTTACTATTAGATGTCGGGGTGTTGACCTATTTTTATTGATTTTGAGGGCAGTTCTCTGTGCCCTCTGGATTTTGATAGGGAAGTTCTCAGCTATAATTTGCTCCAATATACCTTCTGCCCCTCTCTCTTCTTCTTATGGGATCCCAAATATTCTAATATTGTTTTGTCTTATGGTAGCACTTACCTCTCAAATTCTGCCCTCGTGATCCAGTAGTTGTTTATCTCTCTTTTTCTCAGCTTCTTTATTTTCCATCATTTGGTCTTCTATATCACTGATTCTCTCTTCTGCCTCATTTATCCTAGCAGTTAGAGCCTCCCTTTTTGATTGCACCTCATTAATAGCTTTTTTGATTTCAACTTGGTTAGATTTTAGTTCTTTTATTTCTCCAGAAAGGGTTTCTCTAATATCTTCCATGCTTTCTCCAAGCCCAGCTAGTATCTTTAAAATGATCATTCTGAACTCTAGTTCTGACATCTTACTAATGTCCATATTGATTAGGTCCCTGGCAGTCAGTACTGCCTCTTGTTCTTTTTGTTGAGGTGATTTTTTCCGTCTTGTCATTTGTCCAGAGGAGACTAGATGAATGAGAGAACAAAATGCTAACAGGGTAACAACAACCCCAGAAAAATATACACTAAACAAATCAGAAGGGACCTGAAACCAGGAGAAAAGAAAGGGAAAGAAAGAAAAAAGAAAAAGAAAAAGATAAAAACAAACAAACAAGCAAACAAACAAAAACCAGAATATGATCAAATATGATCAGGCTGTTGCATAGGTTAGTGCCACACACTAGATTTTGGGCCTATTTTGGTCTCTTAGAAGGAAGTGCCTCCCAAATTTTAAAGAAAGAAAAACATATATGTTCAAAAATATGGGTAAATACGATGAAGGGATGGAATATGACTGTAAAGATGAAAATTATAAAAGATTTTATAAAAGGAATTGATAAGTTGGTTGAAAAAAGAAAGAAGAGGAATTTAAAAAAAAAGGGAGAGAATGTGATCAGGTGGGAGACTAGAATAAAGCCATACACTAGAGATTTAGGGTATATTTTGGTCTGTTAGAAGAAACTGTATCCCAAAATTTTAAAGAGAGAACAACTTATATATATATACCAAAAATAAGGGTAACTACTATGAAGGGATAGAATATGACTCTAAAAATGAAAAATAAAATGTTTTTTAAAAAAGGGATTGATAAGATGTTGGTTGAAAAAGGGAAAAAGAAAAATTAAAAAAAAAAGTTAAAAAAAATTTAACTTTGAAAGACTAAAGAATCATGGGACAAAAGCAATGACTTCTATGTGCAGTATTCCCATAGCGCTGGAGTTCCGCCGTTCTCATTGATCAGTAAACTTGGTCTTGGCTGGCTGTTCTTGCTGATCTTCTGGGGGAGGGACCTGTTACCACGGTTCTCAAATGTCTTTGCTGGAGACAGAATTGCCCCGCCCTTGCTGGGTCTGGGCTAAGTAATCTGCTCGGGTTTCCTCTTGGGATCTTTTGTTCCCTGCAAGCTTTCCTTACAGTGTTGGAGGACGAGAGTGAAAATGGCGGCCTCCCAATCTCCGCCCTGGAGGAGCCGAGAACTCGGGGCCCCACTCCTCAGTGAGCCCCCAGAGAAAAGCAGTCACTCCCATCTCCCTGGTCTCCGGCCACACTCCATGCTCATCCGGCCTGTGACCAAGCGTTTCTATCTCTGGCACATGACACCGTGTAGAATCTCCAACCCCAGCAGATTCCTGTGGTGCACTCGTGCTGCTCCTCCCAGGGGATGAAGGGGAGTCTCCCCAGATCTGCCGCTTGTTGGGTCCCTGCTGGAAGAGCAGTGGCCCGACTGCCATGGATCACGGTTTATGGCAAGTCCAAATTGAGAGTCCGCTCCTCGGCTTCGTTTTTGCAGCTGGCTTCCCTGCTCTGATACATGGAAGCTCTGCCGCACTCAGGCACCCCCGGCCTTTCTGTGACCCCAAGGGCCCTGAGACCACACTGTCCCAGTGAGGGTTCCACCCCCTGCTTAGCCACTGGAGCAACGTCCCTCAGCAGAGCCAACTTCTAAAAGTTCCGATTTTGTGCTCTGCTGCTCTATCACTTCCTGGTAGTGGCTGATGGAGGCCCCCTCCCCCACCATCTATCTTCCCGAATATCACCTCGGATTCACTTCTCCGCATGTCCTACCTTCCAGAAGTGGTCGCTTTTCTGTTCAGAGAGTTGCTGCTATTCTTTTCTTTGATCTCCTGTTGAGTTCATAGGTGTTCAGAATGGTTTGATTCCTAACTAGCTGAATTCCTGGGACCAGAGAAAATTTAGGTGTCCTACTCCTCCACCATCTTGCTCCTCCCCCGTTTGCTGTTACTTTTGCAATGGAGATACTGCAAGATTATTTTGCTTTAAAGAAATGGAGAACCAGATAACTTCTTTTTTTATATAGCAGGCTTTTAGATACACACATGGCATGAGAAGGATGAGATATAGGTTTTGGATTTAAATAGACCTGGGTTAAGTTCCAGTTGTGTCCTCACTAGCTACTCGATCTTAGGTAATTTAGGTAACCTCTTGTTGTCTTGTGTTCTTCCATAGATAATAACATCTATCTTACCTATTCTGTTAGATATGAACACTAAGCATAGGTAGTGCATACATCCATGTTGGATCAATGGTAGTTACTATTTTTTTATTATATGGGTATGCCTAATTAGGAGAATAGATATCTTATAAACTATATGAAAAGTGTAACTTGTGTCACTTATGTCAGCTTTTCCCTCTAGCCACTCTCTACTTTGTTGAACTTGTATGCTATTAAAAGAACAAAAAGTGAGATAATATTCATTTAGTCTGTGGAAAGAGGCCTACTATGTGTTAAGCATAATGGTAAGTGTTGGGTTGCAAAGACAAGTAAGATACAGGCTTATCCTGAATAATTCAGTGTAGGAGAGAGACCCACACAGAGATTTTTTGTGGAATGTAGAAGTAGAGTGATAGAGACCCCCACAGGATGCAGCAGAGGTGCACAGGATATATGGGTGACTGCTGAATCAGTGTCTGACTCTTCCAATGCAAATCTCACCACGAGAAATCTGTCCCTACTATCTTGGCCTGACTTCTAGGCTTCTAAAATTTGATAATAGGTGAGGTAGAATGCTCAAGTAGGAATAGAGAGTTGGGAAGACGTTCAGCCAAGTGGGTAGGAAATGTGATGTGGGGTGGCAGATCCTTGCCGAAGTGAGGAAAGTGTGCTGTTCCTCCTGCCCTCCCTTTGGTCACCTCATTTGTGTTCAAACCTGGAAAGAATTAGGAACCACTGAATTAGCCCTCAGCTGAAGAAGAAGAAGCCCTCTAAAACTTTTAGGGTAGGTAGTGCATTATTTTAGAGATAAAAACACCAGACACCTAAAGCATTCAGGGAGCAAATCAAACTTAGAGGGCCCCTCAGGGCAATTCTAAGACTTGATAATGACAAGTATTCTAGTATTCTGACACACCAGACCTTTGTATTCCACCAGAAACACTGATAAAGTCTTACTTCCCACTCTCCCCTGCTAGTGAAAAAAATAGAAATGAGTTCACTTTTTTTATGATTCCACATATAAGGTGTTTATCTTTCCCTTTCTAACTTATATCACTTAGCATAATGCCCTCAGGGTCCATCTATGATGTCATAAATGACAGGACTTCCTTTTCTTTATGGTTGAGTAATATTCCATGGTACCTAGATACTTTCTCCCTCCCTTCCTCCCTTCTTTCCTTCCTTCCTTCCTTCCTTCCATCCTTCTTTCCATTTTTACCATTAATTCTTTAATGGCTAAATTGGGAAGTGCTCATTTGCAAATCTCTTTTATGGAAGGTCTTACCCTTCATAAAGCCATCTCCTAATTGGGCTTTTTTTTTTTTTTTAATAATAAATAAAAGGCTAACATGATCTAATATCCTATCTCAAATCATTTCAAACTAAATGTCTAAACTTAACCTACCTATCCTCTCAGATCAATTTTCAGTTGACAAACAGTTTTAACATCTGGAATAAAGTGTAAAATAACCTCAAGCAACCATTTAGAAATACAAAAAAGGAAACAAAAAGACAAGAAGATACTCAGCAGACATAAGTGCTTAGCTTTTAACAAAATTTTCCTTAGAGAGTTCACAAGATCCAAATTCTTCTTTAGGGCAAATCAACTTGTGTTCTACTTTCCTTTTTTGTAACAAGTAAACCATTGCAAGGGTCTTGGGAGTTCAGCCCATAATGTAGGACAAGATATAAGTACCATATTATATGAAGAACGACTAGAACTCTATCAAGAACTCTGTCTTAGACTACCCCAAATTTCACAGAGACATTGCAATCCTATAAGAATGAGCTTATGTGTTTCTATAATAAAAAGGCACAGGCTGATGACTGATTACCTTATCTGAGTCAACTTGCACCATTGCGGGAGTTATCAAGAGAGGAGAACCTGGGGCTCAACATGACACCTCATATATCGTTTTAGTGAAATGCTCCTGTCAATTAGGTGAAAATGAGAACTCAAGCCCATAACCATAAAAACCTACCTATTGAGTCTGACCCCTGCTGGGCTTGGCATTCACTTGTGGTCTAAATGTTGCTGGCATAATGGACCATTCCCATTTCCAGATTAAGAGTTTTAACAGACTTCACCAACTAGTTGACTTAAGCAGGTGATGATGAGTGTGGCTGCTTTGCTGCTTTGGTTGGATCAACGAGAGTACTGGCCTGTGGCTTGCTTGTGATCCTGGGCAGCATGCAACTTGGGGAAGACTCTATGAGCTGTGATTTCCTAGCTTGGTTTTCTGAGACACATAGAAGAATTTGGAGCACTCATGTGTTATTGGGATGGCTATGCTTGATTTTTGTCATCCCTGTAGAATTTATTGAGCCACCTGCTGTTTACACAATACTTTACTAAGTGCTAGGGGAGAGAGATTGGTGTAGGATAGTGGTTCCCAATGTTTTGAACCTGAGGACTCTCCTTTTAATGTATTTTCTCAGTCAGTTGTTAATATGTGTATAAAATGGCAAAAAAAATCTATATATTTAATACTTTTAAAAGATTTGTATTAAAAAACAATCTATAACAGTTAATATATATGGAGCTATAGTATATAATATTGTTAGTCTCTAGAAAATGTACATTGGAACTGATTCTTATATCCCTTTCAGGAAACTCAGGACCATTCAAGGGTCCAAAAATTGGCTCCAATGTCTTTGAGTTGGAAAATACTGGTGTAACTCCATAGATGGAATGTATTATGATGAAACATTATAAGTGGTGTTTGTTGGATTTTCAACTTTTAGAATCAAAATTTGGGACTATGTAATTGTTATTCAATCAAGAGCCAAGCAGTGCAGTAGTCCAATTTCACAACTGTGGTGTTACCTGATGAAAAATGATTTTAGTTAAGGTTAAATAGATTCTCTTTTCTTATACTCTTTCTACTGAAAATTATGTCTATTTTGATTTGCTTTATATCTTGATCATAACATTTTTGTACTGTTATGTATTTTGCTTGGAGCTTTCACCTGTCTTTTATTTGTGATGGTTGAGATAAAAAAATATATATCTTCTTTAGAATGTCACTAATGTCTCTTTGATTCTTACTTATTCTATTGCCTAGAATCCAATTCATTCTACTTCTGGATGAACTTATGTTTCTAGAGCCTATAGTTTCTGTTGTAATAAAGACTGATTTCTTTCTAGATCTGATAAGTATCTGTCATTTTGGGATTTCTTTTCATTGGATTCCTGGGTTAATTTCATTATCTTTTGACACATAACTTCTCTTGATTTTAACCCTCATTGGTTTGGAATATAGCTTCAAGAAACTTCTGAAGAATGAATCCATGGTAGGTAAATATTCTTTCACAGTTTGACTGGGTATTAAGTTTTAGGTTCAAAATAATTTCCTCTCAGAATATTGATGGCATTGCTTCTTTGTTTTCTAGTGTTTGTTTTTTTTCTTAAAGATTTTATTTTTAAGGAACCCCTACACCCAATATGGGGCTTGAGCTCACAATCCCCAGATCAAGAGTCACATGCTACTGACTGAGCTAGCCAGGTGCCCCTGTTTTCTAGTCTTTCTTTCTTTCTTTCTTTCTTTCTTTCTTTCTTTCTTTCTTTCTTTCTTTCTTTCTTTCTTTCTTTCTTTCCTTTCTTTTCTTTCTTTCTTATTATGTTCAGTTAGCCACCGTATAGTACATCATTAGTTTTTGATGTAGTATTCAGTGATTCATTAGTTGCATATAACACCCAGTGCTCTGATGAGATCTATGTTATAAGCCTGATTCTAGTCTTTTGAATATAGTTGCCAGATAAAATATAAAACTCCAGATAAATTTGAATTTAAGAGGATCAACAAATATTTTTTTAAGTATGCCCTGTGCAATATACAACATTTCAAGTATACATATACTAAGAAATTTTTATTGTTTATATGAAATTCAAAACTAATTGCTTGTCTCATATTTTTATTTGCTAAATCTGGCAACCCTCCTTGAGGGTCAATCACCTTTTTCCGTCTAAATAACTTTAGGATCTTCTACTTCTAGGATTCTTACTCTTTGTGTTTTGAAATTTCCTAAGGATTTGTGTAAATGTGGCTTTTACTTAATTATTATTATTATTATTATTATTATTATTATTATTTTAAATCCATGCTGCTCAGTTCTTGTTGGACCCTACAATCACTTTCAGCTCTGGGGAATTTTCTTCTATTATTTCTTTAATAATTTTCTTCCTTCCATTTCTCTGTTATTGAGAATCCTAATTGGCTTGATGTTTGGACCTCCTGAATTAAGTCTTTATAACTCTAATCTATTTACCTCAGGTTTTCATATCTGTCTTTTTATTATGTGCTGACACATTTATTCAATGTTCTATTCCAAAGTTTTTGGTAATCAAAACTTTAATTTCTAAGAATTCTTTGAATTATCACTTTCTTGGCATCTTATTTTTGATTTATGGATGCACCAGTTCTCATATCTCTCCAAGGATATATTTTTTCTGTTTAGTTTTGTTTTAAATTCTTGTCCATTTCCTGAACTATTTCTATTTCCTTTGGGGTCATTTCTAATAGTTTATCTCTATCTTTTTCTTTCAGGCTGCTGTTTTACCCCCATGTGTTTGGAAGTCATTTTTTACCCATAGTTAGGGATAAAGGACAGGTTCAATGATTCTAGGTAATGGGGAAGGTTTCCTCTGTTAAATATGTCTCCCCTGAATAGAAAAGATGACAAGGAGCTGTACATGTGCAGGTAGATCTTACCACAGTCTGATCTGTGTGAGCAGATGAGATGCTTGGAGTCATCTATATGGTAAAATGAGTAGTATTCTAGGATTCTAACACTAACTGCTTTAGGTCTCCTTAGGCAATTAATTAAGTTAAAAAAAATTTTTTTAGAGAAGACCCTCCCCCACGCAGGATTATAGCTGTGCTGCCTGTTGCTCTTGGGAGGGTGCATTTGTCTTCTCCCTGGTTGGCTTGTAGAGAGATTTTTTATGAACTCTTATTTCCTTTTGCATCTATCCAAGGCTGCAAAATCTTTTAGCTTTGTTCCATCTGCTCTTTGTCTTGCAGACATTTGTTGAAATCATGAATCCATCAGTGGCTCCCCTCTCATTTTCTTCACTGTTATGTGTTGAGTTTATTAAAACAATTTGGGGGGAATATGGGGAAAGAAGGAAGACAAATGCATGTACTCAGCCTACAGTCTTGAAACAGAAATTCCTTCCTTTCATCCACTCTCTATCATTTCTTCCTGAATGTCCTCTAATGAAAATATTTTATATCTGAAGAGGTGCATTTTCATCTACAAAAAACCCACATGCATCCACATTTACTCTTCAGAAATTAGAATATATATTTTTCTAAAAATAAATGTCTTAAAATAATATCTCACATGATTTCTTAAATGATGAAGTGACATAGTATATGTGAATGTGCGTAACACACTACCTGGCATAGATAGTTGTGCAATAAATCTTTTTATCTTTTTTTATTATTTTATTTTCAGAAGAAAGAGCTCAAGCACATCTTCTGTAATGTTGGTACAAAGAGATAGTTCAGTATGAGTTGCTTGAAAAATTGGTGAAAAAAAATAGCTACCCTGAATGTACCTTGTGATTAGAAGTAAGGACTAATGATTAAATTCTCATAAAACTTTGGAGCTCAAAGATAAAACTTGTGACATTTTTCATTCTAGGATAGCAAATGCTGTTAAACTTTTAAAAAATACAGTAATAAGCTAAAGTTTCATTAAACTATAGAGTTAGTAAGTCATGAAAATGCCACTATGCATGAGATACCTGAAGATTGGAGGGGTTAAGAAGTTTTCCTAAGGTTCCATAATGAGTAAGTCACTGAACCAGAACTCAAACCCAGATCTTCTGACTATGCCTTTCCTCCACAGCACAAACTCAGAGGCTTCTAAGAGGCAATTCAATATATGATAAGATTTAATTTGTTCTGTCATATTAATATTAATAAATATTAATAATATTTCATTTGCAGTGAAATTGTATGCATTAACAAGTCATCAATGGTGAGATGCAGTTTTATGCCAGAGCTAAACTTTTCTACCAAGAAGTACCTGCTACAGAAGAGAGTATGATTGGAAATTTCATTGAACTGTCTAACCCAGATGTCCAGGCTTCTCAGGAATTTCTTAGGAAATTTGTTGGGGTGAGTTATCCAACTGCAGCTTGATAAGGAAGCAAAGTCATTGCAAACATTGAGCTCATATGCTTCTGTGTTGTCATTTAAGTCATATTAAAGCCATATAACTCAGCCAAGAGTTTAGCCTGAAAGCCTGTTTTAAGATGTTCAGAAAGGATGGGTCGCATCAAACCACTTGGCATTTCATCATCCTAGTTCCAACTAATCTCTCATGCGTCAGAGGAAGGTGAACTAGCAGTGCTAATATTATAATTTGGGGATTAAGAAGACATCTCTTTTTAGAGTCTCACAGATGAAACAGTTGACACCCAAATGATTGATGAGAGATCATGCTATTTGGGATCTTGGGGCGATTTATTGATTTTCTGTAATACAAATTCAATATAGTAAGGAAATGCATGCTTATGTTTGGTTTTAAAATGATAAGTACAGTAGAATCTCTTCATACTATTTAATACATAGTGCAGACTTTGCCTTGAAAGAATATGATCTCTTTGTAGCTCTGGTCTTGGATGAAACTGTTTCCTTACTTCCCCATCATATGGAGACAGACTGTATAGCGTAGTGGCCAAAATCTTGGGCTTCAGAGTCATTAGGTTCTTCTATTTAGTGTATAAGCAACCTTGGAATTGTTTCTTAAGTGCTCTAAGTCTCAGTTTTCTCACCTGTGACTAGGGCATAACCATAGAACCTACCTCATAGGATAATGTGAAGATCAAATTAGATAATATGTATCAAGTGCTTGTTTTGTTGTAAATACTTATCACCCAATAAATCTACTTTATTTCTACTACTAATAATAACAGGCTTTCATAAAATGCATTCATTACAGTTTAAGGAACTTTATTTAGTTGTTAGAATAAACTTAATAGAGATGCTGACACAATAAAGCTGCTGTTGGTCCTACTAACGACATAAAGTTTTAACTGGCAAACAGGTTACATCCCAATTCATTTTGAAGTCATCTATTGGAAATTTGGAGTCTATTTTATTATGATAAAGGCACTGGGTATTATATAAGACTGATGAATCATAAGCCTGCACCTCTGAAACCAATAATACATTATATGTTAATTAATTGAATTTAAATAAAAAATGTTAAAAAAAAGAAACATTATAAATATTATAAGTATTTGGGTTAGGTTGTCAACCTCCTTAGAAGCACACTCTTAAGAATATCCCTAGTGTTGAGGTGAGGTTCACTTCACATCCAACCTCCCTGGAGCACCAAGTGTCTGAGCAGAGAGAATTGGATCAGGGTGGAGCACCCATTGGGGCTGACATGTGTGAGCATCAGCTGTAGCCACAAAGGACTGTAAGGCTGAAGATGATGGCCATGGCTGTTTATAGATCAGGGCAACCTGGAATATTTTTAATCAGTATTGCTGACTGATTTCATGGAGTGGTTTTTCTGAGATAGTCAATCTGCTAAGCACTTTAGAAGTATTGTCTTGATTATGTTTCACAAGAATTCTAGAAGGGCAGTATTATTTTTATCCTTGTTTTTTTACGTTGTGGAAACTGAGGTTTGGAGATGTTAAATAAGTTGTCAAAGGTGATGCAGCTGGTAAGAGACAGAGCTGGGACTTAAGCCCAACCAGGTCTTCTGACACCAAATTCTTTACTCTTAACCAGAACATATTTTTTTCCATTTGTCTCATGAAGCAGTAAAATCCTTGCTTTGTGTGTGTGTGTGTATGTGTGTGTGTGTGTGTGTGTACCACAGATCTCAATTCTCCTCCAGCCTGGCCGAAAATAATCCCTCCTGCTTGCCTCGTGGTGAGGCCGACTTTGATCCCAGTGCATTTCAGAAGCTTAGTTAGTAATCCAGCTGTCTCGTCACTCCATGTGGAATGCCAAGCTCACCACAGGGATGCTGGTCAGACAGAGCCCATACACACGCCCATGGACCTGGGAAAGGAAACAGCCTTATGCTTGCATATTTATGTTGGAAAAGAAAAACCTGCTCTTTTCTCAAACAAATATAAGGAGTCCTTCTTAGTAGACAAGGCTCATTGTGAAACCATGACCTCTAACTAAGTACAAACAGTCTTTTTTAAGAAATGATATTTTGGTACTTTGACCTTAATAATCTGCTAAATTAGGAACCAGGTCAAGATACAAGGAGCTAGGGAATATGAGTATCTGACATGATTTATCCTTATGTCAACTGGGGAAAGGCAGATTGTTTAATTTAAAGTTTTGCTTTCCTTTCACCACTTAGTGACACAGGACAGTGGGAAAAGGTGTTTAAACTTGTTACAAATATGTTTACTTTAGCAAATAAACAAATGATACCAAGATAATGTCAATGGCATGGCTGATAACTTTCCTCAGTTTTAGCTTTCTAGTGGGGGAAAGCAGCAATTTATAAAAGTGACCGGTATTTGGTGGTATTTATCTTTTGACCTCTCGCAGCTCTGGGTCTGACTTGGTCTATTTCATGGTTTTTATACAGTGACATTTAACACTTTCCTTTTAGTTTTAAACTCCACTAGATAAATTTAAAATGATCTTCTTTTTTTTTTTTTTTCCACTAAGGTTTTTTT
>NW_028011305.1:0-834 GCF_054177405.1 Leptonychotes weddellii
TGAGGTGGCCAAGGGTTCCGTCTGCATATGGGCATCATGAAGCCATGTATTGCTTTGTTTTACTCTGACCATAGTGAGCCTTGAGTGGTTGAGCCTGCGTACGCATTCCCCACTCCCCTAGGAGATCTCTAGTTCTCCTCTAATCCCAAAGGTATCTAGCCTGAGGGAAATTTTTTCCCCTTCATGTTTCTCCCACCAAAAAAGTCTTTTTTTCCCCCCCACCCTCAACTCTGGGGGTTAAGATTGCATAAACAAAAGCCATGAAGGCAAAGGATTTACAAGCAAAAAAAGCCTAGAGCCCACTTCCTGCTTTGGGGGTAGGAAATGAAACATTTTAGGGTAGGATAGACCTTCATCTGGCTTCTTTTAAACGATACTATGCAGATAACTACCTAATCCCTAGACAACTAATGTTGCCATCTCAAAATGTTATCTAGTCACTTAGGCAATTTATAATTGAATTCTCACAACCTCAGGAGTAGGGATTATTACCCCATTTGCAGATGGGGAAACAGTCTGATAGACTAAGTAGCATATTAGGCAGATAATAAATATTGGTGTAATGAATTGAACTTAAACAGGGTTACACAGTTCATAAGTGATAAAACTGGGAATCACACTTGAAAATTCAAGCCCTCCACTCAGCGTCACTATTTAAAATTTTAACTTATTTGAGAGGTTGGCTCCAGATGGCTACTTGTAGTCTAATAATGAATTTTGTCACTGAATTCCCTAGACAGTAGTAGTATTCCTTTTTGTGCTGAAAACAAAGATGATCAGTTGTACTATAGACATGAATTGGCAGCCTGTCATGTGCTGCTTCAAGTCAGGAAA
>NW_028011306.1:0-834 GCF_054177405.1 Leptonychotes weddellii
CGAGCACCCCCGCCTCCCCACACAAAGGGTGCTGTGCTCCGTGCTGGGGGGATAGAAGGATGCTGAGCAAAACAGGTTGGCTGCATGTTGCCCAGCGGCCTCTAGAACGGCCTCTACAACAGGCAGTGTGGGACAGTCTTAGGCAAGTGACCGACAGCACGCTGGGGGGCAGAGGGCACGTGGACCCCCGCCGGCTTCTTGATGGGCGGAGGGAGGATGCTGAAGGGGTGGGCTTGGGGCATACAGCTCCGTATAAGACAGGAGCCTGGGCCTTTCCCTAACGTCAGCCTCCAGCTGCCTGCCCGGCATATCTGTCCGGGTGTCCCCGAGATTCTGCCAGCCCAGGTCCTCGGCCACAGTGAATCTCCATTCGCTGGCCAGAGCCAGACACTAATTATTTTAATTGCTTATCCACCTAATTAAACAAATATTAATTTGAATGCCAACTGTGTGCTCACAGTGGTGTGCAAAGCCAGGCGTGGTTTCCGCTTTCACGGAGCTCACTGTGTGGTTGGAGAGTCAGCCCTTTATGAAATAATCACATGCATGAGGCTGTCGGTAAAATAAGTAATAGGAAAGAAAGGAGTCTTTGTTTCCATTTGCAACAGGCAGCTTCCGAAGTGTTGTGAGCAGGGTGTGATGTGACCGGTGGAAGGTTCTGGAAAGATCTCTCCGGCTGCTGGGTCTGCCGGCCCGGTGAAGGACACCTGCTGCAAGGCCGAGTGGGCAGTCCAGGTGGGGGCCGTGGACATGGGGAGAGACGGGGGTATGTAAGCGGTGAAACCAGCTGAGCCAGGTGATGGGCTGGACGTAGCTGATGCGGGGGCAGGAGCA
>NW_028011307.1:0-834 GCF_054177405.1 Leptonychotes weddellii
GAGGCCCATCAAACACGTTAGAGGAAAACCCATGATCTCATACAGATATCGTACAGATACCAGCAACCACCACCCCACACGCCCTCTTCAGTCAGCGTTGATGGCACCGGGACACAGACTCACTCTGAGGAAATCCCTCCTCCTAGGGGCTACGCCACGGCACAGGCAGAGGCTGGGGGCGGGGGGAAGCCCTGCACCACCGCGTCATCCAGCCAAACCTCGAGGAAGGGAGGGCGGGATGAGAATGTCGCCATCTTGCAACCCTTAATGATCCAGGCTAACGTCACAAGCAGACGTCAGGAAGAACCAACACCACCTACTAGTATTCCTGCCCCAAATCTGCATCTGATCAAGTCTCTGGAACCAAGTTAACAAGAATAGAAGAATATGTAAAAAACCATACCACGCGCATGTAATGAGCAACACTCCACTATGGGAAACTCTAAAGGACAGCCAACCAGCTTCCTGTGCAAATACATTACAAGGGAAAGGGGAGGGATGGCCGTACAGGTTAAGAGAGACCTAAGAGTTAGATCGATTGACTCCAAAGCAGGGACCTTATTTGGATTCTGAATCAAACTAGAAAAAAATATACAAAGTAACTGGAAAAACTGATGATATCAAGAAATTGTTTTGTTTTTGTTTTGTTTTTTAATATACAACAACAGAATTATGGTTATGTTTTTTTGAAAGAGAGCCCTTATCTTCTAGAGCTACACCGGACACATTAAGCGAAGAAACGATCTTCTCTAGGACTTGAGAACAGTCTAGGGGAACAGGGGTCGGCGGCAGGCAGAGGCTTAGAGAAAACGTGAGCCGATCACCATTGACACC
>NW_028011308.1:0-834 GCF_054177405.1 Leptonychotes weddellii
AAGGGAATGTTCTAACCAGTTATTTGAGAGTCTGCGTTTCGCTTGCAGGTTATGGGAATGTGGTGGAGCTACGCATTAACAGCGGCGGGAAATTACCCAATTTTGGTTTTGTTGTGTTTGATGATTCTGAGCCTGTTCAGAAGGTCCTTAGCAACCGGGTAAGCAGTTTTTCATCTTGATTTGTTTTTTTGTTTTTTTTTAAACAAGAGTATCTTGGATCTTTGAATGTATTCATCCTTAAAACTATGTCTTCTAAATAAAGTACAGTTGATTCCAACATGTTTGGGTTATCTATTCCATGGTGATTGGCCATTACTGTTAAAAGACTTGCCTGGGAGTTTAACAAAACTTATGTCTAAATATCTTAATTTTGGAGCCACTGAATGTGAAGAGATGAAATAACTAATAGTTACCAATGCACTGAAATTTATGCAGGTTTCTTTCCTTGCGGGGGGGTGGTTCTGGTTTAGGAGATGAACTACAATGTTAACTTTTAGCTGAGATAACTTAAAAGTCAATTTTCCCCGGGCAGTTTTGATATATGGCTGTTATCTGGGTCTAACTATGAGGAGCTTCTCCTTTTATTCTATAAGTTGTCTAGGTTTGGAGTCACCCTGCCTGGAACCACTTTTATTAACAGATCGCTTCTTAACAGTACTTTTTAATCATAAGAGGGATTTTGTAGAATTGGAATCTTATTACTTTGTATTTCTTAAGGAACCCTTCCCTTCCCCTACATCTTTCATTAGCAAAAAAAAAAAATCACTTTTTAGTAGTAATAGTAGAGAAGAACAAAAGTGTAAATATTTATTTACTGAGATGGGTGTGGGAGTT
>NW_028011309.1:0-834 GCF_054177405.1 Leptonychotes weddellii
TAAGACAAAAGTAGGTGCTCAATAAATACAAGGAAACAACATAAACCATAATTAAACATGTGCAAATCAAGCCACAAGGTTCACCTTTTGACCATCAGATGGACAAAAATTTAAAAAGATTCACCATATCTGCACTGGCAGGGACACAAGGAAATGAGTACTCTTCCATATGATGCCAGAGAGTATAAACTGATGCAACTTTTCTGGAAGAATATTTGGTAACATCAGCACGTGAAATGCTCATACCCTTTGACCCAGCAACTTCAGCAAGATATGTGCCCTACAGATATACTTGTAAAGGTAATGAGCGTACACTTTTGGGATCTCGATTGCAGCTCTGTGTCTCCTGATGGAAAATCAGAGACAAGCAAAGCTGCTCTCCATAAGCAATTAGCTCGATCTGTCCTCTCAACACAAGGTTGGACAGCCCTTTCAGTCAATGCCACAAATCTGTATGTGCTTGTGTAGAACAATCTCCAAGTCATGTAAAAGAAAATCAGATGAAGCTAATATGCTCTATCTGATGTTCTTAAAGGGTGATGGGGTAGATATGGAGATGAATGTGCATTATCCCTCCCACCATCCCAACTCAAAGAATAAAATCAGCACTTGGTAGTGGTCATCCCTGGAAAGAGCAACCTGGCTGGGAGTAAAGGAGAGAGGAGGCTTTCACCTTTAATTTTGTATATTTCTGTATGTTTTACATTTCCTAATCTTAGATTACTTTTTAAAATTGAAGTAAAATTCACATCAGATAAAATTAACCATTTTAAAGTATATAATTCAGTGGCATTTAATACATTTATAATGTTGTACAACCATGACCTCTATCTA
>NW_028011310.1:0-834 GCF_054177405.1 Leptonychotes weddellii
GGTCACCTTCAGCCCAAAGAACTCCTGCATTTGCTTCAGCTTCTCAGTCACCAAGCTGCTGTTCCTCTGCCTTACGATTTGCTTCCCGTCACTCTTCAGGTTGTAGTAGTTTTCCAGGTAGTTCTGATGAAAGACAAAATTACTGAAACACTGGACAGGAGATCTTTCTCTTTCCTAAAGACTGACAATCAGAAGCTTTAGCTGGAGTGGAGAACTACTTTTAAAGATCGTGTCGGGATTTCCTGGTGGAAATTATTGGTGGAGACTAATTGCAGGGTAGAAATCTCCCTACTACCAGTTAGTATGCTGTCTGACTTACAATTCGTAGAGTCACATTTGCATGTTCTTCCTTTAGTTCCCACTCACCTCCAGCTGGAAAAGGGAAGGGAAGAACCCGTGCGTAGCTGGGTACAGCTTTGGGGAAAGGGTCCTTTCTACCAAACATTTGTCTTTGTGAGAAGTCCCCCCTTCAATAAACCGCTTTATGCTACGACTACTGCTCCGTACGACTGAGCAAAAATGCAAATAAAGCCTCCTGCATTTGTGGCGCGTGAAATTAGGCGTTTACCTGGACCACCTCCACGTCCTGCTCTCGCGTTCCTGAGGTCGCTGCAGGGAAGCCATGGGACCCCACGCCCCAGACCAGCACTAGCAGAACGGGAAGGCTGGGCATGCTGGCTTCGCTTTCCTTCTCTGCTGAAGGACCTGGACGCTCCCCACCGGCCACCCCAGCACATCAGCTAGGACGCTCCCTCTTTATATACAGGTCCACCCTTCCAGAAAGCGGATGCTGGCTGACTCAGGTTTCATAATATGCTCTTTGATTAGCGATGA
>NW_028011311.1:0-834 GCF_054177405.1 Leptonychotes weddellii
TGCAAAATTTGGCTGTCCCTCACTTAGTTCTAGAAAGCATTTCTGGATTACAGAGGTATATAAAATAAAACAAAATCACAAGAATTAAAAGTGAGACAAAAAAGGAAAATAAAACAAACAGCACGTGGGATGAGGAGGAAAACAGTTACATGAAAAATATACAAGCGCCAGGCAACAAACTTTGCCATAAATTCACCAGGAGCCAACAAATTATGGGAAGTGGCTTAGGATCTGTCTTATAGCCAAGTTTTCTAATGGGGGAAAAATGCTTGAACAGATATTTTTCCAAAGAGAAGACACAGATGGTACACAAAAAGAGAGTAAACAAAATCCAAACAACCTGACACCACCAAGGCTGGGGAGGATGAGGAGCTACAGGGGGGATTACAAAACCATGCAAATACTTCGAAGGACAGTTTGTTGCTTTCTCACAAAGCTAAATATAATCTTTCATATAACTATGTACCCAAATGACTTGAAAACAAAAATACCCATTAGAGGAAGAAGAGGAAGAAGGAGGAGGAGAAGCATTCAATAATACTATTATTAGCTGCTGTTAATATTTTTAAAAATACTTTGGATCACCAGCTATTTGCCAAACACGACTCTGAACAGCTCTGAGGCATATTGATCCTTCTCAGTAGTTCACGTTAGATTAGTTAGTATTAATATGCACATCAGAAAGATTATTAAGCAATAACCCGTGCAGGGCCTGTGAATATAGGTCATCGCTCTCTCTCATGAGGCGAGCGTTCCGGGTTTGGTGGGGCAGCTCTGCAATCCTCATCACATGGCTTCTGTCTGGGCCCGTTTCTCTCCACTTTCTGGCCCATG
>NW_028011312.1:0-834 GCF_054177405.1 Leptonychotes weddellii
TTCACAGCAGGTTTTTTTGTTTTTTTGTTTTTTGGGGATTTTTGGTAGTAGTCAACACCTGGAAATAATTTAAATGTCTCTGATCATGGAAACAAATAAAAAGAGATGTTGTATAGCCACACACGTAAAGGACTATTACTCAGCTCATACAGGCAACAAGGAAGAATAATCTCAAACTGTGTGAATGAGACCACACATACAAGAATACATTACTTTTCCATAAGATCTAGATACTGCAAACAAATCTGTAAGTACAGAAAGCAGATCAATGATTGCCTGGGGGACAAAGGAGTGGGCAATTGATCGGGAAAAGACACAAGAAAGCTTTTAAGGGGTGATGGGGATCTTTTTTATGTTGATGATGGTGGTGGTTTCACAGGTGTATACATCCGTCAAATCATATCCAACTGTGTATTTTATATATGTGAGATTTTATGTAAGTTACACATTGGCTAAGTTGTTTAAAAAAAAACTCAGTGGAGAACTCAAAGAAATCTAAATGAAATAGATTTCAAAATAAATAAATAAATAAAAATAACAGGCATTGGGAGAGATGAGACTCATGGCTATTTTCATCCCAGATGAAGTGGTGGAAGGTGACAGAATCTCCCCCAGGCAGGGGTCAAGAAAAGCTGGTTAAATGTTTATAAACCTTTTAACTGCAGCAAGATAGATTAGAACCCAGTGATGCCCCACAATTTATATTGACTCAGTCTTCCACACTTGCAGCTTAATATATATGTGTGCATGTGTAAATAGAAAGCATCCATTGAGAAATGGCAAGCAAAGAAAATGAAATAATTGGAAATGCTAAAAATGAAAACTACAATACCA
>NW_028011313.1:0-834 GCF_054177405.1 Leptonychotes weddellii
TTTTGCTGGGCCAGGACCCTCTAAGATCCCTGCAGGGCACAGAGAGTCAGGAGGGCAGGAGCTAAGGGGGCAGCTGCACCTCCCTGAAGGGTCTCTCCTGGGGTGGGGGGTTCTAGAGCTCAGGCTGACCCTGGACCCACTGCCTACCAAAGCCACCAGAAGGAGTCCAGAGGGCAGGTGGTGCTGGGGGCATGACAACCTCAACGTGTTCCTACAAGCACAGGGCACACCTGGCCTGCACCATCTGGGAGAGGCAAGTAACACTCGGCCTGCCTGAAGCTTCTCTAACAGCCTGAAGGCAACAGGTGTCTGGTTCCTGAAGGGACAAGAGGGGCCTCCTCCAGAGGACAATGTCCTCCCCTGGCCTTGGAGGAAAGGTCCTGCAGAGGCTGGTTTTGACAGACATCGCCCAAGGAAAGGAGCAACAGTGGCCCAGCCCGTTACCTTGAGATGTCTGCAGGGTACTTTCAAACATCTATATGGAGAGAGAGAAAGTAAATGTGGGCAAATGCTAACTGGTGCACTTAGCTGAGGGATACAGGACGTTACCACTCCTGCAACTTGTTTTGTATGTTTCAAAGTGTTTGTTTGTTTGTTTGTTTGTTTTAAAGGAGTGATAAAGTCAAGTCCCAGGTTCTCTTTAGATGAAAACCCTTGAAGTGAGACTTTAGGTTTGTGAGGTGAATGGAGGTGAGCCGCTGCCCTGGCTGCTCATCCCAGCAGCTCTCCTCTCCCAGCCAGGAGATCACAAGGACCCTGAGCCTGGACCTCTGGTATTTAGGGACTCAGTGTAGAGACACTTCTGCACATGCCCGTTGCTGTACACCACACTTA
>NW_028011314.1:0-834 GCF_054177405.1 Leptonychotes weddellii
CACCCTGCGGACAGCTTGATCTTGGACATCCAGCCTCTGGAACTGGGAGAAAATAAATGTCTGTGGTTTAAGTCCCCTGGTCTGTGGTTCTTTGTTACCGCGGCCCTAGCAAACTGAAACACGTCTCCACTCACCAAGCACGAGGTGACCTCTTGCAGGGGGAGGGGCTAGACCAGATTAGCATGTTATAAATAGACTCCTGGGCCCCACCACCAGAGACTTGGATTCAATTAGGTCCCAACAGGACCCCAAATCTGCATTTTGAGAAACAGCCCCAAGGTACCAAAAACAGATGCTTGGTTTAGAGCCTCTGGTTGGACAAGCCTCAAAGTATTCTTCAGCTCCGTTTGCCATCCACATGAAGCAAAACATGAGAAGGAAAGGCGTGTGTGCTCACATGCGTGTGTCCATGTGTGTCCGTGTGTCCACGCCTGTGTCCTTCTAAGCATATGTCCATATTCAGAAAGGAACTTCATTGCAAGAGTCCACAAATGTAAATGAGAAAAGGTAAAGAATATAAGTCGAATGGATTTGTCTTTGCCCAAATTGGCTTCCATCCAGACCCAAGGAGCCCCAGCGGTGGTCCTGCCTCTGCCACCCTCACGGCTCCAGCTGAAAGCCTCCGAGCATCCCCAGACGCTGCCGCCACCCGACCCGGAGCAGCCACGGGGCCCCAGGGCTGCAGCCGAGCAGGACCAGCCGGGGCAGCCACAGCAGGTCAGCGCCCGCTGCTCACCGCTGCTCTGCCGGACCGCAGCGGGTTCTGGGAGCGACCAGAGCACCGGGGCTGCTCCACAGCATGCATGCAGATCAAAGTGTGGATTCTTACGAAGT
>NW_028011315.1:0-11732 GCF_054177405.1 Leptonychotes weddellii
AAAACAAATAATCCAGTTAAGAAATGGGCAGAAGATATGAATAGATATATTTCCAAATAAGACATCCAGGTGGCTAACAGACACATGAAAAAATGCTGAACATCACTTATCGTTGGGGAAGTGCAAATCAAAACCACAATGAGATACCACCTCACACCTGTCAGAATGGCTAAAATGAACAACACAGGAAACAACAGATGTTGGGTGAGGATGCAGTGAAAGGGGAACCCTCTTACACTGTTGGTGGGAATGCAAACTGGGGCAGCCACTCTGGGAAACAGTATGGAGGTTCCCCCCAAAAGTTAAAAATAGAACTACCTTACAATCCAGCAATTGCACTACTAAGCATTTACCCAAAGGATACAAAAATACAGATTCAAAGGGGTACATTCACCCCAATGTTTATAGCAGCATTATCAACAATAGCCAAACTATGGAAAGAACCCAACTGTTTATCGACTGATGAGCGCATAAAGAAGATATGGTATATATATCTTCTTTGGTGTGTGTGTGTGTGTGTGTATATATATATATATATATATACACACCATATATATGTGGTATATATATATATTTGGTGTATAGATATATATAATGGAATATTACTCAACCATCAAAAAAGTGAAATCTTGCCATTTGCAATGATGTGGATGGAGCTAGAGAGTATTATGCTAAGCGAAATAAGTCAGTCAGAGGAAGACAAGTATCATATAATTTCACTCATTATGTGGAATTTAAGAAACAAAACAGATGAACAGGGGAGAAGGGGGAAAAAGAGAGAGGGAAACAAACCATAAGAGACTTTTAAAAAAAGATTTTATTTATTTATTTGAGAGAGAGAGCTCGAGAGCAGGGTGGGGGGCAGAGGGAGAAGCAGACTCCCCGCTGAGCAGGGAACCCGATGTGGGACACGATCCCGGGATTCCGGGATCATGAATCCAGCCGAAGGCAGACACTTAACCAACTGAGCCACCCAGGCGCCCCAAGAGACTTTTAATGATAGAGAACAAACTGGGGGTTGATAGAGGGAGGTGGGTGGAAGATGGGCTAAATGGGCAATGGGGATTAAGGAGGGCACTTGTTATGATGAACACTTGGGTGTTATATGTAAGTGATGAAGCACTAAATTCTACTCCCAAAACCAATATTGCACTATATGTTAACTAACTAGAATTGAAATAAAAATTTGGAGAGGAAAAAAAAAAACCCAAAACAATTAAAAAAAAAAAAGAATAAAACAAAAAATATATAGGGTCAAATTCTGTTTATCTTTTTATGCATGTAGATTCTATATTGGACTTTTTAATTTCATTTCATTTTAAAGTGATTTATCTTCAGGATAATATGAGTTATGTTTTGGCATCATTTTCAATTTTTGACATTGTTTCGTTTATTTTCCCTTGTGTTTAGCACAGTCACTTGCCATCAATGTCACTAGCATCAAAATAACATATGGACCAGAAAGTCAAAAGTGGGTATGAAGTAACTTACAGTGACAAGTTGTTTCTGCATAGACATACTTTAGTTTTATTTCATACGCCTACTCAACATTGAGGGAACATGCTTACATAACACATTTTCAAGTTTTTTTCTTAGATCTATTAAAATGCCCCTTGTAGAAAAACAGCTAAACTTTTACTCAAGCTTTTAGGTAATAATGTCAAGTATTTGAAATACAGTTAATGGTAATTATGAAACTGTGACATGGAAAGAACACTTCTTTACAGGACTTGGAATTTCAGTGCTTTATAATTAAAAATACTCCACTTGAGCTGTGATAAATTTAACATTTTTAAAGAAAGTTAACTCTGATTACAGCTATTAAACATATTTTCTTTTAGAAATCTCCTTTAACATTTGGATGCATCATCTTTTCAATTAATAACACGGTGACCTTTTTTTCTAAAACTGATAATAGTATTTCCTTAGTTATGAATAAATCACAGAGCCACAATAACACATTCATATTCATGCTCCTGCACCAATTATCTCTGAAACTCCAAATTCAGATTCCTTACTTGCAACCTTTCAGTTGTTTGGTAATGTGCATCTATTCCTACTCCATCAACACCACCCTTTCATTTCAAACTGCAGCGCCGCTGAGCAGCACAGATCCGATCGCCTTAGAAGTACTAAAAACCTCCGGGTCAGTTAGGGCAACACCCAGCAAGTGTTCCCGAATTTAAGTTTCAAGTGGTAACAAATACGGAGTTGTATTGAAGCTAAAACTGGAAGCAACCAAGGTGTCCCTCAATGGGTGAGGGGATGAACAAATTGTGGTATTTCCATGCAATGGCATTCAACGATACAAATCAACTACGACTCCACACAACATTATGGGTGGATCTTAGATGTATTTTGCTAATTGAAAGAAGTTGGACCAAAAGGCTACATAATGTATGATTCCATTCATTGACATTCTGGAAAAGGCAAAATGAGAGAGGTAGAAAACAGGTTCATGATTGCTAGTAGTTTAGAGAGGAGGAGAACTTGACTAGGGAGGCACAGGAGATTTTTCTAGTAAGACAGAGCTAATCAGTATAGCACTATGGTGGTGATATGTGATGCTATGCCTTTGTCAAAATCCTTAGAACTTTGCAGCACAAAGAGTAAAACCTTAATGTGTGAAAAAAGATTTAAAAAAAAAATCAACCAGGAAGTTGGCGGATCCAAGGGTGAAATGCAGACTGTGAGTAATGGATGGCACTGTATTACTAATGGATGGCATAGCTTCCCTGAAGGGAGTGTGGGGAAAATGATGCTGACCCAAGTAACTTTGCAAGATGGTGTTTTGTCTGGTTAATATAAAGCTAAAGACAAACGAGCGCATAAATATTCTACTCTGGTTGTTTCCCATGGGGGCACGGGTACAATTCTGAAACTGCCGTGCAGGTCTACATGGAGAAAGTAAGTAAATGGATGGCAGATGGTGGGAGCCCGGTTCCCGCCTGTAGTGGGAGGTTGTAGGGGGAGGCTACAGAGAAGCAAGGGGAGGACCCTAGAATGACCCGTGTGATAATGAATTGGAGTTGGAGACACCAGTATGAACTCATGTGCAGCTTAATACAGATACAGGTGGGTGGATACAGAAATAATTACTGATACGTGTGTATACAGGGGTTGATAGATAGGCAGATCCTTCCTAGCTTTGTTCACTGAAGGGGCCCAGAAGCAACCACAGCCCAGTAGCAATGAGCACACCCAATTCCCTGATACTGGTTTGTAAAGCTATTCTCCAATCAAAGGAACCAAGGCTCCTTGGAGAAATAGCTGATTCTAGGATGGGGGCAGGGAATATATGAGATGAACCTGGAACATCTTGTAGTGCCAGAAAGTAGGGAAGTGCTAAAAAAAAAAAAAAAAAAAATCCCCAAATGATGGGGCGGATGTCCAAAGGACACTGGAGCCAATCTGAAAGAGTTTCCAGTGAACAAAGCTGAGCCAAATATGAAATGCTAGCATTGGATTATAACCCAAAGTAAAAAAGAAGTATCTATGTGTCCATACTGATATAAATAAATGATTGAATAAATAAGTAAATATGAGAGGAGAGAGACAAATCTCCCATGCAGAAGAATTCCAAGTAATTTATGTAGATATACCGCCCTTAAAGAGGTGGAACATAGCTCCCTATTCTTGAAGCATGGGCGGGGCATAGTGCTAGAGAGTGTGGTATGGAACGGGAGGGTGGGGAAGAGTAACGTTACAGTGAAGAAAGCTGATAAACACTACCTCCAGACGGGTGACCAAAGTCAACATCAATAGCGATAAGTTACATTGATAGCATGTACCCTAGATATGATGTGAGAACGGCACTTGACTTCTGTGGTTTTCCTCTCCCCACCCACACCTTTTTATAAACCTATGTTAAAAAAAATCACATGTGGGGGCACCTGGGTGGCTCAGTCAGTTAAGCATCTGACTCTTGAACTCAATCTCATGGTCATGAGTTCAAGCCCCACACTGGGCTCCATGTTGGGCATGGAGCCTATTAAAAAAAAAAAAAATCAGATGTAAATCCAATACAATTCCAACAAAATTTTTCCTTCAAAAGCTAATTATAAAATTTATACCAAAGAATAAAAGGCCAAGAATAGCCAGGATAGCACCAAATACTAATAATGAATGCAGGATTTACCCCTCCCCCCCATGAAATCAAGATTTATTATAAAGCTATAATTATTTTTATTTATTTTTTTCAAAGATTTTATTTATTTATCTGAGACAGAGAGAATGAGAGAGAGAACATGAGAGGAGAGAGGGTCAGAGGCAGAAGAAGACTCCCTGCTGAGTAGGGAGCCCGATGCGGGACTCGATCCTGGGACTCCAGGATCATGACCTGAGCCGAAGGCAGTTGCTTAACCAACTGAGCCACCCAGGTGCCCCTATAATTATTTTTAATTTTTTACTGAATACATTTGACATAACGTTGTGTGAAAAAAAAAAAAATCAGATGTATCCCAACTAGGGACAGGCTAAAAAATACCTGACTCTCCACATCAACACTATCAGGGTCTTCAAAACCAAGGAAAGTCTGAGACACTCTCACAGCCAAGACGAGTCCAAGGAGGCAATGACTAAATGTAATGTGCTATCATAGTGTGATCCTAGAACAGAGAAAGGAAAGTAGGTAAAAACTAAGGAAATCTGAATAAACTCTGGACTGTAGTTAATCATAATGTGTCAATATTGGTTCTCTAATTGTAACAAATGCCTCATTCCAGTGTGCGATGGTAACAGTGGGAGAAACTGGGCGTCAGGGAGAGGAAGTCAACTGGAAATCTCTGTACTCTGCAATCTTTTCTCAACTCTGAAACTATTCCAAAATTTAAAAAGTTTATTTACATAATGACTTGCATGTTTAGCATGTGTTTAGTTTTTACTGTGATTAAGGCATGGAAGGAAACACAGTCGTGGATAAAATGGGGGAAAAAAAATCCCTGCCTCGTGAAACTGACTCGAATGGGGCTGGGCAGACAAGGAGCAAGATCATTTCCTGTATGAGCTGATGATAAGTGATATGAGGACACATAGGCAGAAGAGGTAGAGATAATGGGGAGCTGAGATATTGATTTTTATTTATTTTTTTAAAGATTTTTATTTTTATTTGTCAGAGAGAGAGAGAGGCAGGCAGAGGGAGAAGAAGGCTCCCTGCTCAGCGGGGAGCCCGATGTGGGGCTCGATCCCAGGACCCTGGGGTCATGACCTGAACCGAAGGCAGACGCTTAACCGACTGAGCCACCCAGGCATCTGGGGAGCTGAGATTTTTAAACAGGAGTATTAGGACAAGGGCAAGAAAGCGGATTCGTACGTTTTTAAGGGAAATTTTTTAAGGACCCAAATATAGTAAATGATACATTCTCTCCTACCCTCCATTACTCAGAACAGGACTCCCTCAGGTATGTCCAGTGGTTGGTTTCCCTGCGTGGTGTATATCTTTTACCCATTTGAGTTCTCTTTCCCCCAAATCTGTGTTGGTACCAAGTGAAGCAAAAGAGAATTGTGGGAATATAAAGAGAGTTGTGATTACCTCAAACTATTTAAGGATTCTCTTAACTTTTATATTTATGGTTAAGTTCAGGAAAATAAGTAAATGTGCCTTCAAAAGAAGTACATATTGGATAACTCCTGAGTTCACAAATCTGTGGTTTTGTCCCCTTTATTTCTCAGGGCATCTGTGGCCTATATTTAAACATAGCTTTTGCCCTCAGTTGGCGAAAACATTCTTAAGTGTGATCAGATAATGCCAGTGATAATAAAATGGGCATTTTCTATTTCTGTACGTTATTCATGAAATGCAGTGTCACTCGATTAGATGGCTAGAGATCATGTCATCTCTATTAAGAATTCCTAGGCTTCAACATATTTGTTTTCAAACTTTAGCAAAGGGACTACAGAAAGGCTAAAATAAATCAATAAACAAAATCAGTCTGCGTAAGAGCAAGTTAATACATGATCAAGGAAAAAAAATAACCCGAACTCATATACTTGATGAGAATAAGACACTTGAAAAGCAACGGAGTTGAAAAACAAAAACAACAACAAAAAGAAAAGCAATGTGGTTGGAAATTAAGCAAGCCAATCTGTGAAATAGACGTGGCCTCAGAGCATATGCGGGCAGCTGAAAGGTTCCCTGTACTTGGGGGGAGTCGGCTGGAGGAGGTCAGCGCTGGTTGCTACTTCCTCTGTGCGTTGCTATCCCGTCTGTGTATGCCCACCTTCACGTGCACCCACAAAGACTGGGAACTCTTTTTTTTTTTTAAGATTTTATTTATTCATTTGAGAGAGAGAGCACCAATGGGGGGTGGAGAGGCAGAAGCAGACTCTCTGCTGAGCAGGGAGCCCCACACGGGGCTCGATCCCGGGACTCCCGGATCATGACCTGAGCTAAAGGCAGACGCTTAACCAACTGAGCCACCCAGGCGTCCTAAGACTGAGGACACGTAACTCTTTATGACTTCAACATCTTGGTATTTTGGCACATAATAGATGCTCTCTCTTTCCTTCCTCCCTCCCTCCCATCCTCTGTCCCTGCCTCTCTCCCTTCCTTTCTCAGTCTCTCTCTCTCTCTCTCTCTCTCTCTCTATTTATTTATTTAATTACATACATATATATACAGGTTTAATTGAATGGTAGTGAAAGATTAGAAGTCCTAGCATTCTGAGACCATATGACTAACAAAAGGCTCAAAGCTCAGCAGGAATCCAGAGATGGCTAGGAAACAACTATTGAGGCTTCAGGATTGACTAAGATTAAGAACTAAGTCCCAAAGTTTACAGTAACTAAAAATTGTAGCACTTCAAAGATAAAAAAGAGGCTGGAGGAAAAATCCTATCACGGGGACCTCTAAGTTCAAGGTGAAGGCATTTCAGCTCTGAATTGTGGCCCCACCCGGTGCCGCAGGGCTGTGGCAAAGCAGGACGTGAACTAGGATCTCGAGGAATTTAAGTGTAATAAGGGGCGGGAAACATAAAACAAAGACCAATAACTACAATACAAGTTAAAATATCTGCCCATCAGGAAGCGAATGGAAATGAGACTGGATGAGATCTGCACACGGAGACATGGGAGGGAGGCAGTTGAGATTGAACAAATGGAGGGGGGAAGGGGTGGGTGATAGTTGGGGTGTATGGAGATGTGGCTTTGATACATAATTCACATACCATACACGTCACCCCCTGAAAGTGTACAGTTGAGCGTTTTGAAGTATAGTCACAGACTTGTGTGTCTATCCACAGGATCCATTGTAACATTTTCATTCCCCTTAAAAGAAACCCATAGGTATTAGCCATCCATACCGGCCCCTCCCCCCATCCCTAAGAACCCCCTACGTTACTTTCTAATTATTTGCCACGTCTGGATGTCTCATATAAATGGACTCATAATATGCGGCATTTTTACTTCCTGACTATTATGAATAATGCTTCTACGAACCTTTGCGTACAAGTTTTTGGGCGGAAGTATGTTCTCTGTTTATTTGGGGTATATACCTAGGAGTAGCATTGCTGGGATATATGATAACTCTATGTTTAACCTTTTGGGGAATTGCCAAAATGTTTTCCAAAGCCACTGAGCCATTTTCTATTGTCACCAGCAAGCGAGGAGAGTTCCCATTGCTCCACACCCTCATCAACACTTGCAATTACCTGTACTTTTGCTTACAGGCATCCTAGGAGTGTGAAGTGGTTTCTCATGGCGGTTTTGACTTACATTTTCCCTGATGGGCTGATGGTATTGAGCATCTTATCCTGTGCTCATTGGCCATTCGTATAGCTTCTTTGGAAAAATGTCTATGCAAATCTTTTGTGCCCATGATTACATTGAGTAATTTGCCTTTTTATCGCTGAGTTCTACGAGTTCTTTATATATTCTGGCCACAGGTACCTTACCAGAAATATGATTTGCAAATATTTTCTCTCATTCTGTG
Source organism: Leptonychotes weddellii (assembly GCF_054177405.1). Classification (NCBI taxonomy): domain Eukaryota; kingdom Metazoa; phylum Chordata; class Mammalia; order Carnivora; family Phocidae; genus Leptonychotes; species Leptonychotes weddellii. The sequence goes on from NW_028011315.1 coordinate 7,928, forward strand.
GGTTGTCTTTTCACTTTCTTGAAGATATCCTTTGAAGCACAAAATTTTTTTTTTAAAGATTTTTATTTATTTATTTGACAGAGAGAGACACAGTGAGAGGCGGAACACAAGCAGGGGGAGTGGGAGAGGGAGAAGCAGGCTTCCCGCCGAGCAGGGAGCCCAATGTGGGACTCGATCCCAGGACCCTGGGATCATGACCTGAGCCGAAGGCAGACGCTTAACGACTGAGCCACCCAGGCGCCCCGAAGCACAAAATATTTTAATTATGAGGATACCCAATTGATCTATTTTTTCTTTGGTTGGTTGTGCATTTGGTGTCATACCTAATCAACCATTGCTTAACCAAGGTCACAAAGATTTATGCCTCTATTTTCTTCTAAGAGTTTTATAGTTTTAACTATTACATTTAGATCTTTTATCCATTTTGAGCTAATTTTTATATATAGTATGAGGTAAGGACCCAACTTCATTCTTTTACATGTGGCTATCCAGTTGTCCCAGCACCATTTGTTGAAGAGCATATTCTTGAATTGTCTAGTTGTCCCAGCACCATTTGTTGAAGAGCATATTCTTGAATTGTCTAGTTGTCCCAGCACCATTTGTTGAAGAGCATATTCTTGAATTGTCTTTGTACCCTTGTCAACAATCAATTGACAATGATTTTCTAACTGGTTTCCTCCTGTTTCCCATCCTACCATCATCTCCCACCCACTCAATCCCTTACCCACGCCGACACTACAGTCATCTTTGAGATCATAAATCTGATGTATCACCAAAGCTAGTGATCGTTTCTCTATCCTTTTCCTTTACCTTTTAGCAACATTTAACATGCTTGACCACACTTCCCTTCATGAAACACTCTCCTCACTTTACTCTGGGAGAATAGTCCCCTGATTTTCTTCGTACTTCACCAACCCCTTCTTCCAAGTTCCTTTTGCAGGATCCCACTGCTCTGCTCAATCTCTACGTGTTGGGAGTGCCCAGGGCTCTGTCCCAGGACTCTTGTTCTCCACAGATTCCCTCTAGCAATCTCCTCCAGTCCCATGGCTTTAAATACTGTCGATGCTGATGATTCGCAAAATTTTATCTCCAAAATTGACTTTTTCCATGAACTTCAGGCTTGTATACCCATAGCTCTCCACTTGCGTGGCATCTCAAACGCAGTATGTCTCCCAAACAGTACTTTTGATTCTCTTGTACCTCCCAGCAGTGTTTCCCATTTTAGTACCAAGCTGCTCAAGCCAAAAACCTAATAGTCACCTTTGTTTCCGTCCATGATTTTACCCCCACCTGCAATCTCTTAGCAAGTCCTATTTCCTCTACCTTCAAAACATATCCCAAATCTATCCACTTATCTTCATCTCAACCACCACGGTGTTAGGCCAAGCCACTTATCATTTCTTTCCCAGATGACTACAGTGGCCTCCTTACTGGTCTCTCTGCTTTAATTCATCACACACACACACACACACACACACACACTCCATTCTCCATACAGTGGCCAGAGCAATCTTGTAAAAACATAAATCAGATCATGGTATTCCTTTACTTAAGACTTGTCAATGACTGGGGCACCTGGCTGGCTCGGTTGGTAGAGCACAGGACTCTTGATCTCAGGGTCCTTTGTTCAAGCCCCACGTTGGGTGTAGAGCTCACTTAAAAAAAAAACTTGGCAATGGCTTCCCCTGGCACACAGAAGAAAATCTAAATCTATCATTCCTACATGCTTTATACAGTAGGGACTCTGCCTATCATTATACCCTGATGTTTTACCATCCCCCTTCTTGCTCACTATGTTCCAGTTACTCTAGCTGGATTTCAGTGTCTTACAGACACCAAGCACATTACGGTCACAGAATCTTGCTTCAGCTCTTTCCTCTGCCTGACAAACTCTTTCCCTCCACATCTTCCCATGGTTGGCTCTTTTCTGCCATTCAGTTAGCGCCTTAAACGTCATGTCCTCGGGAAAGGCCTGGCCTCCCAAACTAAATGAGCTCCTTTACTCGATTCCATCACTATCACATCACTCGGTTACATTTTCATCACAGAGCTTATCACTGCTTGATATTATCTTGTACATTTACTGTTTTGTTCATGTTCTCTTTCCTCTCCTTGAATTCTAAAGGAAGCTCTATGAGATCAGGGACCTTGTTTATCTTATTCAGCACTTCTTCTACAGCACCTAGGACACGCATTCCATAAATATTGGGCGAATTAACTCTAAATTTGGAACAAAAGCGAGAGGTACGAGCTAAGGAGTGAGTGAGAGAGAGAGATTTAGGAGTATTCACAGGTGTAGATAATGCTGATAGCAGGGTGGAGGGCTGAGTATTGACTGATGTGGACCTCAGCTGAAATATCATGATGTATTAGTCTGGGTTCTCTGGACAGACAGAGTCAATGATATATATATATATCATTGATTAGTTGATATATATATATTGATATATATAGATAGATAGATAGATAGATACATTGACACATATATATATCATTGATTAGTTCCCAAATCTGCTGAGTGAGTTGGCAAGGTGAAGACCCAGGAGGGCCCATGGTGTAATTCCAGTCTGAGAGCCAGGAGGCTTGAAACCCAGGAAGAGCTGATGTCTCAGTGGAGTCCGAAAGCAGGAGAAAACTGATGTCCTAGCTCACATGAAGTCAGGCAGGAGGAATTCTTACTTAGGGGAAGATCACCCTCTGGGGTCTATGCAGGCTTTCAACTGATTAGATGAGGCCCACCCACATTAGGGAGGGTGATCTGCTTTACTCTGTCTACTGATTCCAATGTTAATCCCATCCAGAAACACCCTCAGGGACACACTCAGAGTAAGGTTTGATCAAATATCTGGGCAGTCAAGTTGCCAAAGAAAGTTAACCATCACAAATGATAACTTCCATCTCTATCATTTGTCACTTTTCAGAGAACATTCACATATTTCCTCATATTGTCTTTATAGCCACTCTGTATGTCGGGAAGGGAGGTATTAAACCTAGGGAACACTGAGCCTCTGAAAGGATCCCTGAGACTGAAATCCAACTCTCCAGATTCCCAACTCCATCCATCAGCTCAGACCCCACTCCCAAGGAACACTGGACCGTCTAGACTGTTTCACGGAAATAACAGGGACTTGGGCGATCGGCATGGAAACTGAAGAAGGTATTCCCTAAATGACCAGACAGGTCCCACAGCCTGTACATTCTAGCATTGTCTCTCTGTGGTTTTTGCCCATATGTGGGTTTAAATGAGTTGCTTCAATGTGTTGCTTTATGGCTCACCTGGATGATACAGAGGGCACCTAGGGCCTGGCCGCAGGGGAAAAAGAGAGTAGGAAGTATGAAGAAACTGGAGGGGGGGTGAGGTAGGAACAGAAATAGAGGACAGATCCACTACCTCAAGTGGCTTTATGCAACCGAAAATCAGTGGGAGGAGATTGGTGAATAACTGGAAAGGACAAATAGAATAAATGGATGTATCCTTTCCAAACAGCCCAGAACACCCTATCTATTCAGTCAATGCTTTTTTTTTTTTAAGATTCATTCATTTTTTTATTTGAGAGAGAGAGAGTGCAAGTGGGGGATGGGGCAGAGGGAGAAGCAGACTCTCCACTGAGCGTGGAGCACCATGCAAGGCTCAATCTCAGGACCCTGAGATCATGACCCGAGTCGAAATCAAGAGACAAGAGCTGAAATCAAGAGCCACCCAGGCACGGAACTGGAGGGTATTCTGCTGAGCGAAATAAGTCAAACAGAGAAAGACATGTATCATATGACCTCACTGATATGAGGGATTCTTTATCTCAGGAAA
>NW_028011316.1:0-834 GCF_054177405.1 Leptonychotes weddellii
GTTCTGCATGGAGCACTGGGTGTTATGCACAAACAATGAATCATGGAACACTACATGTAAAACTAATGATGTAATGTATGGGGATTAACATAAGAATAAAAAAAAAGAATCAAACAGATGATGCACAGGGAGGGGAGATGCTTTGAAAACTGTTAAGTGCTACAAAAATACTTCGCATTGAACATACATTTATTAAATACCTCTTACTCATCTGCTACTGCTATTACTAATAAATATGACCATTTACTCTCTTGAAACCCTTGTTGGAAAAAAAAAAAAGAAATAACTGGGCCAGCCAGCAATGGGGACGTGGTACAGCCTCTGTCAGCCACTTTGTGGACTCCACAGAGGCTCCAAAATAATTACCCTGGCAATAGAACCACATCCATAACCTAAATTATTACAGTAGCAAATCTGTACTAAACTTGCGCTCAGAGCCAGGCAGTACAGTAAATGTGCTGCATACAGCGTCTTAATTCTCTCAACGACTTCTTTTTTTTTTTTATAAAATCTTTTTTTTTTTTTAATTTATTCATTTGAGACACAGAGATACAGAGAGAGAGAGAGAGAAAGCATGAGCAGGGAGAGAGGCAGAGGGAGAGGAAGAAGCAGGCTCCTCGCTGAGCCAGGAGCCTGATGTGGGGCTCGATCCCAGGACCCTGGGATCATGACCTGAGCTGAAGGCAGACGCTTAACCATCTGAGCCACCCAGGCGCCCCTCTCTCAATGACTTCTAAGAAAAGGCATTATTAGTCCCACTTTACAGATGAAGTAGCTCATGCTCAGAGAGACTGTGTTTTGTTCCAAGTCACAGAGCCGGGCAAGTGGCACTGT
>NW_028011317.1:0-833 GCF_054177405.1 Leptonychotes weddellii
AAAAAAAAAAAGAAATTTCAATGTTGGGATGCCTGGGTGGCGTAACTGGTTAAGTGTCCCACTCTTGGTTTCGGCTCAGGTCCTGATCTCAGGGTCATAAGATCCAGGCCCACATTGGGCTCATGCTCAGTGGGGAGTCTACTTAAGACTCTCTCTCCCTCTCTCACTCCACCCTACACCCCTCGCTCTCTCTCTCTCAAAATAAATCTTTTTTTTTTTAAGATTTTATTTATTTATTATTAGACAGAGAGAGACACAGCGAAAGAGGGAACACAAGCAGGGGGAGTGGGAGAGGGAGAAGCAGGCTCCCCGCTGAGCAGAGAGCCCGATGTGGGGCTCGATCCCAGGACCCTGGGATCATGACCTGAGCCGAAGGCAGATGCTTAACGACTGAGCCACCCAGGCGCCCCTAAATAAATAAATCTTAAAAAAAAAAAATTCAATACTTACAATCAACAACTATTTTAGCATTAGCAAATGATTTAAACTTATGACAAAAAATTTAAATGTCAATGAAGAAATACATGAAGAAATCCAGTTTTCAAAATTCTTACTGGAGCAAAAATGTTTAAAGACCATTACACTGGTCACCCTTCTTTCATTCCAAAGCACCTTTCAAGGGTCACTACAGAGTTAAAGAAGAAGAGGAGGAGAAGGAGGAGGAGGAGGGGAAATCTAGAACCTCAGGAAATGAGGCACTTTGAGCAACTAGGCTTCCCAGTTACCCATGGTTCTTCTTTTAGTACCACAACAGTTTTGTCTCCTAATTTTCAACTACTATAAATGAAAATCTTCTCAAAATGGGGAACTCATTCTTATCTTTTTTTTTTTTT
>NW_028011318.1:0-833 GCF_054177405.1 Leptonychotes weddellii
GCTCAGGAAGTAGATGCCTTGTGGATGGTGTCCTTCCCCGAGACTGCTGATTAGCACCGTTCCAGGTTCTGCACTCGGGTGGCTTGAAAGGGACTCTGAAACCGATGCCCTTCCAGTTAGGTGGCCCCAATACACGAGGTGTTGGTGACCCTCCCTGCTGTCATTTATCATGGGCCTAGGCATGATATGGGCAGAGACTGTCCGTCTCCGTTGTTCTCTCTCTGTTTCCACCTCACGCCCGGAGGAGTGCTTTATGATGAGCTTGGACTGAAGTGGGATGCTGCATCTCATTATTGGCGTGGCTCTTCCTCAGGGCATGCAACTCTCAGTCAGTCCCGACCCTTTATTAGCTTTTTTAGAAACAACCACCAAAACCCCTCCTCAAATCGGGGGGGAAGGATAGGGAGTAGAATCATAAACAGGAAACTAGGTCTTCGTGAGATGCTTTTTGTGTAATTGTGAGTCCTGACGCACTCTTGGTGCCTGTGTGCTTCCTGCATGTTGAGAGCCTGAGGAGTGGGCCGAAGGTGAGGGGGCCGGTTTCACATCTGCCGCCAGTCCAGTGGGAACAAAGAATTAGAGAAGGGCTCCCACCGCTGCTTTCTTTACAGTGTGACCCTCATGGTGGTCCCTTGTACCACCCAAAGAGCCCCGTCATCTCCACAGTGAACACTGAGCCATCCTCAGGGACCGCAGTTGGCTTGGTGTGATGGTCTGAGCATCGGCCCTGCAGCTAGACGTGGGTTCGAGTCCTGCCTCCGCCACTGTCCTTGTGTGAGTCATCCCAAATCTCCAACTCTGTTTTCTCATCTATAAAATGGGAATAAGACTAC
>NW_028011319.1:0-833 GCF_054177405.1 Leptonychotes weddellii
GGTCCTGGGATCGGGCCCTGCATCGGGCTCCTTGCTCAGCGGAGAGCCTGCTTCTCCTTCTCCCTCTGCTGCTCCCCCTGCTTGTGCTCTCCCTCTCTCTCTCTCTGTCAAATAAATAAAATCTTTATAAAAAAAGAAGAACTTTCCTGGGAGCTCCACTTAACTTTTTATTATATCTCACCTCTCTCTTCAAGGATGATTGAAAAATTAGCTAGGCACATTCGTGACTCTGGCAATGTAAAGGTCTATTACAGGGGAGAAATGAGAAAATGGATACTGTTTAGGCCATTTGGCAACTTTGCTTTGGTTCTGGTTTTTTATGTATTTATTTGTTTATATTTGACTATGATTTTAAATCTCTCAAAAACATGCAGTGTTTGTTTCCAGCATAATGTGGCGGTCACATCTGATTTGATGGCTAGATCTTCTTCACTCAGACATTTATGCATTCAGCTCATTTCTTTTCTGTTCCCTGCCTTAGCAATTTAAGAACCTCTAAAGAGATTTCCCGCATCCTATCCCTTTCCTTAGCTGATTAGAGACCTTGCTAAAAGTCACGGTGTGTTTTAGTTTTATCCTGTCCTTATGGACTAGAGAAATGTCTCCATTAAAAAATATTGCGTAGTTTGGCATTTAAATTTTTTTTCAAGAATAAAAATGAGCATTTTTTTGGCAGGCTTCAAATGAGCGCTATCATGTAATACAAATGTATCCCATTGTAACACTGTAGAAAGATCTTGAGTCTAGCTGTAACATGATGATGTTTTGTTCTGTTTCGTTTTGTTTCCGTAAAGGGCATTAACTAACCTCAAAGTACAATTAGCCACTGAAAG
>NW_028011320.1:0-833 GCF_054177405.1 Leptonychotes weddellii
AGACAGACACCTCCTCCCGAGCGCTCATGCCGGCCACGCCGCGCAGCCCGGGCTCGAGGGAGACGATCGCCCTGGTCCCGGCGCGACAGGCCAGAGCGGAGAGGCGCCAGGCGATTGGCGCGCGACGTGCGACGGGAGCCGCGAGGCCTCCTGGCGACGCAGGCGGGCACCACAGGCACCGCACGAGATCGCCTCAAACAACGCGCGGCTCTGTGCGCGCTTCTGACGCCTGCGCCGCGGCCTCCTCATTGGTCCGCCCCCCGCCAACCAGTGAGCCCCTTGTTGGCCCGCCCCTCGAGGCCCCAACCAATGGGGTCGAGGTCCTTTGGCTTGCATGGGAGCTGGTCTAGGTCTCTGTGTCTGGCAGTTGGCGCGGTGGACCCAGCTCTTCTGGTCCCGCCTCTCCTGCGCTGGACCCTGCTTCACTGTTGGAGTCATGGCTCTGCGCCTCTGCCTCCCCATTCACAGAGCAGGGTGGTGGGCACCTGTCTCCGGGGTTGTGGGGACGAAGGAGGTGAGGCATGTAGTGCACAGAGGATTCCCCGGCTTCTGTTGCACAGCGGCACTTAGGAGCTCCTGTCAAAGGGCCTGCCCCCTCCAGTGAGTCTTGTGGGTGTCACAGGAGTGCGGGGGAGGGGGGAGGGGATGAGGAGGGAACCCTCTGGCGCCGGCTCTGCTGGGGGCTCAGCTTTGTTCCCCGCGTCCCTCCCTCCCAGGGCAGCTTCTCCCACAGGAAATGGGGTCTCGACGGACCGGCCTTAAGCCACATCCTCCCCCGCGTGGGGTTTGTGCAGCAGGGGTTCTGCGTGGCAGCACCCCAAACTGCAGCCCCG